>NW_028301558.1:14842500-15102500 GCF_042242905.1 Orbicella faveolata | reverse complement strand
ATATCCACTCCGAAGAAATTTGTCCTTTTACATTGAGAACAGCTTCCCCTAGCCCTTCGTACGAGTCAAGAGTGACTTTACTCCCATAATCAAGATAGAGTCCCAAAACGTTATAAGATACCCTTCCTCCAGAATCTTTTAAGAAACGATAACGCCGGAGAATCTGGGAAAGTCCCTGCACTGATATATACACTTCAATGGAGGAAGCCTGAGGGAAGGGGGGGGGGGGGGGGGAAGAGGGGTGGAGTCCCCGAATCTAATAATCGTTTTATTATACATTGAACGAAAAAAGTCATGTTTTTGCTTCTTCACTGACGGCAAGCAACACAAAGCGCGCGAGCTTGACATGATTACCCGCGACCTTGAGCCTCCTTGACATGATTATTGTATAATCTGCAGAGATGACGTCACAGGCGCTGATTTCGAAAATTCACTGTATGCCGTACGGCCAATCAGAAAAGAGATAGTGAGTTCAATGTATAATAATATCACTTAACTTGACGTTTCGTATGTTTCGACATACATCTTCAGAAGTGACCGTTTATAATAGAAGTAACAACTAAATTTCAAATTTAAGATAAGTAACTAATTAAAAATAACAATGACAGAGGCTGAAAAACATTTGCATATGAAAAGAGCCGAAAAAATTCAGTATTAGCTTTAAAACTGGTACTTCTTAAAATGAAACAAATTAAGCCACACCCACAAAACAGGATCTTGGTACCTCTTAGGGATTGTTTTCAAAATCTCCAACAAACACCCCCGCCCTTATTCTATGGGAGTCTCCCCCTCGGGGAGGAAGGCACTGTCAGAGTAATGTGTCTTTCACAACATAGTTAATAGAGGAAATGGTTATGAAACCTGGCAAAGTTCTTTGTTGTATGTTTCTGTTGGCTATTTTGGGGGTTGACCCTGCACAAAACCTGGCAAAATACACAAGGTGGTTATGTGTGATAAACAACTAACGAATAGAAGCATTTTGACTACCTAATTCATGGATAGTCAATGAGCATAAAACAAAAGATGTGCAGGGTCGAGGACCTTCCATCATAAATCTTCACCTGTTTGTTCGCTTCATTGATGTTTAGCGGGTTTCTTAACCATATTTCTCTGTATTCACTATGATAACAAGAACCAAGAGGCCATGCATAGTATCTTTCAAGAACACATCACAGTGACCCCGGCCAGGGCTCAAACCCAGACCGCTCGTCCTGAAGCCCGCGTGCTAACCATCACACCACCACGCCTCCCACACATCAGTTGACTGGTGACCTTTTCTTGTCTACGTACAGTCTTGTGTGCGACTGCGCCAGGAAGACCGCCACCGCTGGCCACTCGTACTTTGGAATTCAGTTTTGGGCTGAGTGCTGGGCAGGAGAGAACCCGGATGTCGCGTACAATTCTGACGGCCAATCAGATTCTTGTGTTGATGGACACTTTTTGCCATGTGACTCCAGTGCTGCGTCCAGCTGCGCCGGTATGGAGGGTGTGAACTATGTTTATGAAATTAAAACGGGCCAGTCCTCCGATGGTAAGAAAAACAGTTTAACCCGATGATGATAAATGAGATGGGGGATTTTTAGCCTGGTAAACATATATTAGGGGGAGGCGTGGTGACCTCATGGTTATAGTGCGCTCACCTCCGGATTGAACAGTCCTCCCGGTTCGAGCCTTGGCCAGGGACATTGTCTCGAGTTCTTGGGCAAGACACTTTCGTCTCACAGTGCCTCTCTCCACCCACAATCCGGGCTGAAAGTGTTGGGACGGTGAACGCGATACGAGCAAAATTCATTCCCAATTCCCCCATTCCCCCTTAACAATGTTGAACTAGGATCGTTGGACAGACATGAGCCAAGCAAAATAAGTGTCAATGTTCGCTACGAGCTTTCCAACATTGCCTGGGGGAGTGGTGGGGGTTTGTAAGTTGGATCCAGGGTCATAATAGTGATGGCGAGAATAAAAAGCACCAATTTGAAGTATTCCTGGAACTGTCCCAAGGACATCTGTCCTCCATTGTAGGTGTATAAATGGGTATCGACGAATTTAAAGTTGAAGAGGGGGGGGGGGGAAGGTAACCCTGTGATGGACTAGGATCCCATCTAGGGAGGAACTGGAGTAGAAATACTCCTAGTCACTTCATGCTACAGAAACCGGGATATACGCTGGCCTAATGGGGCGCCTGGCTCATATACAGTTACCGTTTAAACATATATTAAGAAGACGGTTTTGCTGGCGTTTGTCGAAGCTCCCTCAAGTGTACTGTAGCTCAGTGATGGAGCATCTGGACTAAAAACCGGCAGGTCTTAGGGACCGTTCATTTTTATGAAATAGAGGGGCTGGTGGGATTTAGGGGGGTTAAGCCTGAAAAACCATGGCATTCAAGTGACACCTTGCATTAATGTGTAGAATTATGGGTATAACATAATTTATATAAAATATCAGTAATGCATGTATTAAATTCGGCACATGTCTGAAGCTCGACGTCTGAATCGAAGTCGAACGTATTCAACAGGGGCAGTCGACTAGAACGGCAAGGTCGACCCAAATACAACTGTGTCGATGGAATCGTATAACTAATTCAGACCGTGCTCGGACTTTACGTTAGACTACGAAAACCTCGAGGAAAAAATGGCCGCGTGAAATCCGGCTAAGTGAACTGAAGGACTACTCCAGTAGTCCAACTTTACTTGTACCGTGTAGCTACATTAGGTTCGGCAAATGTAAATTAAATTGACGTTACACAGGACTTGTGGTACGGCTCTTACATCTTTTCGCGCCGGCTAAATGGGCTTATTTTTGTTGTTTTTCTACAAAAACTGTATTTGGTACGATACTAAGAGTTTTATTTTTGATGTTTATTTTTCCTTTATAGCTTGCCACGACCTGGATCCCGTAAAGTGTCAAGAATATCGCGAATTTTGTAACAGTTATGCAAATATCGCAGAAACATGTCCTCGGACTTGCAATTTATGCCACGACTAAAAATAAAGATTCCCTGGGAAAGGAAAGATGGCCTGTTGGGTCCTTTTCTGGTAATATAAGATCAAATATAACATCGTTAGGTCAATTCCGATTTGATATGATTGTCAGGATTTAAAAGATAAGAAATAGACCTGATGTAATGTCTGTTGTTAATATTTGCTCTCAAGATGTCCCCCAAGCCTTGTTTTCTCGAAGTTATCAGAGAATCTTCAGCACCTCACGCTGTTTTCATGAACGTATTCTTTTCTAAAAAAGAGTACGTTTGTTAAAAAGTCTTTAGAGTTAAAATTAGGTGGCCTAATGCCAACATACGTAACAGCTATTTTTTAAAGCTTAAGTCTCCTTGGGTATGGGCTTCCATCTGTAACAGGCCCTTATTTTGACTAATAAATGAAATACATTGCGCTTTTGAGCGTACTCCACACTTTTGCCCTTACAAAAGTTGGCCCAACTTTGGATGATCTCAATGGGATGGTGGCTTTTACATAAGGGTGATATTTTGGCTTTTTTTTGTAACTAACGTGTAAGCTTAATTAGCATTGTTTTAAACTGAGTTAATAATTAATTTTCATCCTTTAAAAGAGTTCTCTCTCTTTTTTTTTTTTTTTTTTTTTGCTGTAAAACACATTCAACATCTCCGGATTATTTACGGGTGGAAACAGGTATTATTATAAGAACTGTTGGTGAATATCAACTGTCCCAGCTTTTCCCTGTGCTACCAAACCATTCATTACATTTTACTCAGCTAGTGATTTTATATATAGCGGTAACCATGTTTTATTTCATACAGTTGTCAGTTGACCGATTTTGGTTGCTAGTTTCGCAGCTGGTGTTCCCATTTTTCTTTTTAGTCGACTATTACCTTGATGTTGCAGAATCAATGAGCCTTCAAAATGTTGCAATTTGAGAATTGGATTCTTACTTAAAACTGTTACATCAGAAATACTAGGAATGCCACAAACTAGAAATTACAATGAGGTACCCGTCCCGAGTTTTTACCTTTATTTCTGCCATAATATTAACGATCTTTATCAATTTTTGCCGGTCATCTTTTGCTTCTCCAAAATGTGGGTGGCTAGTCAACCAATCCACCCAATTCCCTAAATCCGCCCCTGACTTTCTTCTGGTTTTGTGAAAAGAGACAGGAATAAGCTTAAGATATATCTTCTGGAAAACAGCCCTGAAGGTCTACAGCTACTGCAAGCCCAGAGGAAACATACAAACACCTCCATAACAGATACACTCAGTTGTACAACGGGTAAGATAATTTGCATCCTAATTTTTATGCTGCCCTTGCTCTCATAAATTCTACTTGCGCGACGCTTTCCCTAACATTTGTTATTATATTTTGCGTTAAAGAATTAACTCTTTGGTGCAATCTACCGATAAAAAGGACGCATCCCTTGACTTTCATTTCCATTGTCAACAAAATAGAAGGCATTCTATACTGATTGTTTGACAAGAAATGAGAGCCATTGTATGACGAAATATCTTACATTGTGTGATGCAGATTCCTCTAAATAAACACAGGAAGTTTGCTGCGGAAGGATCATTGATGTTAGTTTTCTTCCCCGTTTACTAAACATGCCGAATTTGACTTTCAATTACTGACATTGGTGTAACGGTTATCCAAATGCGGCACGTACAACAAAAATGTTATCGCCTCATTGTATGTGTACAATATAGTGAACACCGTAACATTTCTGGTGAGATAGTGTCAGGTGTTAAAAGCTGTAAGTTGTCTAAAACATTAAAAACAAAAGCCTCTGAGCATTAAATTTCTAGTTCCGTGCGATAAATCGTGAAAATAAAGTGTCAGATAAAGTTGTTCAAAACAGTGAGAATTTAGTGTGGGGAGTCTTAAAATCGGTACGTTCTGAAAAAACTGGTTGCATTAACGGGTAGGTTCATTGAAATACTAATCCTCTTGAGATGATATTACGACAGGTACAATTTTATTTTAGCTCCTCGTCGACCCTCGCTCGAGCGCAGAACGCGGTTTTGCGATATTCGAACACAATTTTTAACTGATTCCTTTTTGCCTTTCATCAGGTTAAATTTGTAGAGAACATACTAGAAGATGGTTGTTTTTCGCATTAATGACCTAGCTGGATTAAGAGGATTTTCTGATAAATTAAAGAAACTAACTTAGCTTTTGTTCGGCTCAGAAAGGAAAAAGCTGTTCGTTATAATGAAGTCGTCGAATCAGGGGGGGCGTCCTACCACTGCACTACCTCGAGTCTTGTTTTCATGTTCGTTTAAAATCGCACTATCCCTAGTTTTATCAGAATAGTTGCTACGCAACGGGACCATTCTGGGTGCTCCAGTCGTTCTCAAAAATGTTATTGTATGTCATAATCGTTAACTCTTTTTGAGTTCTGTTGAAACTTGTTTCATAAAACTACCCTTGTTGTTTTCCCCGTGAGCGAAACTGTTTCGGTACAAGGTTGAAGGTTCGTGTTATCCTTGTGTCATCTTCGTGTGAAAATGTCTTACGAGAGCCACCTGAAAACTGCAGATGAAATGATAAATAGAAGGCTTTTGATAAAACGGACAAAAGAAATAACGAACCACTTTGTACATACATGACATTAAATATTTCTGTGTAGGTTTTTACTTGTTCTGAATATCAAGGTTAAATTTAGATACAAAAAGGTTTTGATCGAGGAATGACATTTATCCAAGGGTGTTGTGCGAGATAAGATACTTAGATGAACGACCGAGTGTTCCAAAGCTACATTCTGTTACATAATAAACTTAGAACAAAAAAGATAGTTTCTTTTACAAATGTATCGAGATTAAGCAAATTACAGGAGAAAAATTCACCTCTGAAATCGTTCTTAAGTTGTATTCCATGTTGACATTTGAAACAAAAGGACAAATTTCTTCGCGCGTTCTTTGCAAAGTTATTTTGCAACTCAAAGGCAAACCGCTCGAATTAATTAAGGCTATTCGAATTAACAATCGTCTAAAGCATCATAAACTGATAAAAAGAGGGTCTAAAAGCTGGAAACAAGCCATAAAAAAGTCATGAAAAATATTTACAGGTACTATGCCTTAGTTAATCAGTAGAGCAATCTTACGCCACGTATTTTTCACTCGGGAACAAATTAACCTTGTTTAATATTTATATGTACTTTTATATGTAAACAATAAGGTTTCAAGATATGACGAGATTGCAAAAGCGTTTGAAAAAGATTTGCTTATTAATGGTTAAATACGCTATATCAAACAAGACTATCCCCAGCAGTGCGAATTTTCAGTCAGAACAGTGTTCTGAACGTACGCCTTTTAGAATTATATTAACGGAAGATTGAAATTGGAAATCAAGACGAAGGCACGGACGGTTTTTCCATCGCAGCAAATTTTTGTAAGTAGAAAGTTATTCTTCTCAAATAAGAGGATTTATCAATAATGGCTTTTAGCCAGCACTTCTCAAACCTATTAGTTACAGATAGTTACAACCTGAATTGGTTTGAACTTGCATTTTAAGCACTTAATACAGTTTTCACAAGTCGACTAGCAGCAAACTGAATGCTAAGCAATATTGGTCTCTCAAGCTCGGATGCGTGTTCTACGTCCATCCGATTTTAGTCAGGAATAAAGGCTACAAATCGAATAAATCTAGCTTAATCCTTGAGATATCGACCTATTTAGGAGTCAAACGTGTTTACAACCGACGTGTTTCGCGGAAGGCGCGCTGTCTAACCTTTGCAAGAGGTCCAGTTTCGAGCACTGGCCCAACTAGCGGGATTGTCATATCGTCTTGCTCCAAACGCACACTGCCTCAAATGTCTCTAATTGCTGGGAGTGCAGATGAGTTCTGTCGACTTGTTGGGGCAACGTGACAAAATAGTGTGGGCATGCGATTTTTTGTAACGAACTATGCAGGATCTTGCCTTAAACTGGGACAAAAATAAGACCGTCCTTTTCCTTACTTTATGTGTTACAATAAGTTAAATGGGATCAGCTCCGAGCATGAGTTTACGTAAATGGGCAAAATAAGAAAAAAAATTTAAATACACGGCAACAATTTAACAAGAACAACAAAAAGGAGAACAACAATAACGTTCATTTGTGCATGCAAGAAAAAAAAAAAAAGAAAATATGATCTGATACTATTAATCTGAGTCCTTGCTGCCCAGACCATAAGGCTTTGTTTAGATGGAGGTGGCTTACCCAGGCTGACCAAGGTACCCGGCTGGGAGCCTGTTTACATGGAGGGAGGATGCCCGTCTAACCAAGTTATCCTGGGAGAGCCAACTTTTCATACGTTCTTTTAGAAAACACATTGAAGCGTTTACATGCTAGACAGGGTAGCTCGCCTTCCAGAGATTCGCTGTCTACTTCCCCGAGACACAGTCTCATTCTTTCTCCCCTGCCTTGTGATCTAGTCTGAGAGAGTGTTTTTGATGTTCAATAGCACTTTATCAGAATGCTACAATAAACCGTTGTCTGGGCTAATCCGCTGTTAGTTAAAATCACTTGGAAACTCTCATCGAGTGAAATTATTTCTTTAGTTGTTACGCTATACACGCTGTTATTTTGAGCCAATTAACGTCAGTTGAGAAGAAAAATGTTCTCGTCGTTAACATTTGGCAATTTTAAATATCAAGAGAGGCTGCCGACGTTAAATGGTTTTCAAAGAAATATCGCCGTAGGGACGTGACCAAGTCAACGTTTTACTCTTTGGACTTTTAGGGGTTAGTTGCGGCAGCTGCAAGCACGTACGTCAGTAGCAACAACACGTTGAATAAAACTGTCTGTCATGAAAATAAAACTGAAAAAAGAATGACCATACGTTATAAGATTTCAAAACATTTCTAACACTTCTGATTGTAGCTATGGAGGCCTAACACCATCTGCCTTATGATTGCTTTCAAATTTCTTCTCTTCAACTATACCATTATATTTTTCTTATTACTTTGTGTGTTGAAATGTATAATTAAAATGCAGTACCACGAATTCGTACACCGATGCTATATTGTATGCAAAGCAGCGTTAAAAGTTTCGATCGAAAGGGCTATGAGAAAATGGCACACTATTAACATAAAAAGATTACCAAAAATTTAATAAAAAATGTCAAAATTCTTGAAAAATAACACTTTCGTTAAATTACAATGCGTTTACTGGTGGCAAAATCATACAGTATTTGCTCTGACTCGATTGCATGAGTTGACATGAGTTATTAATCATTTCTTCACAAGAAATTAGAATTTAAAATAACTTTATCGACACTTTCACCCCAGGTTATACTTGTCAAGTAATTGGTCCGCGTGAAAAGAAGAACATTACGCAACAACAAAAGTGAGGTTTGTACATATGATTGCAAATAAGTACAGGCTATTGAGATTCTTAAGTTATACTTTTTCTTTCATGAAAGCGTTTACTGGGCAAAATCGACATTTACAAGCAGTAAACAATGATTTAGTAATATCCCTCTTGAGATAGTAATGGCTGTACTTCTAAATAACCAAACGGAAATAAAAGCCCCTGCGTAGGCTGGTTAAGCAACTTAATGGAAAGTTTTCTTTCTCTATACAAGTGTGAAGAAGTATTTTTTTCCTTGTTGTAACACATTATTAATGAAAAAATTGCACTCACAGTCCTTGGCCGGCTTTGATGAAGCAGAACGTAAACACGACCGCAAAGTCTGTCAGCGGGCCAGCACTGATGAAAATTAAGGATTTAGTTACATAATATTTCACCAAACAGTTTTCACGAAAACCCAGACGAATACGGCCTTTGCTTCTTAGTTTCATTTTAGCTGTGCATGTAGAGAAACCCTTCGATTTGTCTGGCTTTTAATTAAGGATATATCAAATTGCGTTAGGTAACGGTTGATCATTCTTGAAGGTTGCAATAACTAAAGCCAATTACATTATGAATAAAAGTACCTTGACTTCACAAAATGTCACCTATTCTTGCAACCCAAACTGGAGACATTGCAAAGAAAGTGTGATGATTTATTAGTTAATACACTTTAACGCACCAAAACCTCGTCCAGAAGCTGATATTAAAAACAAGCACTTCGGTTTGGGTGTCTCATATTTGGATGATAACCGGGTTTGTTTGTTCTATACTAAATAGCAAACATACAATCTTTATAGTATTTAGGCCCCGTCCACACTCACGTGGGAGAAATTATAAACGTAGCTTTATTTAGTTCGGCCTTACGTTTACACTAATCCGTCACGAAAACGGAGCTTTTCGAAAAGGCTCTTCAAACCGGAGGAATTTGAATATAACTTTATTTAATAACTTTGTTTAAGTTATTACGCTGGCTTTGCGTTTTAGTGTGGACGGAAAACATTTTGAAAACGGAGCTTTTCGAAAATGATGACTAACGATGATCATGTGATTAATTTCCTGCCAGAGTTTACCTCGAACGCAAATGGAAAATGACCGCTGATTGTTGGGTTTTCAAATTTTTCCAGCGGAGTGGACGGAAAACATTTGATGGGTTTTCAGAGTGAAAAACGCCGTTTTCAAATTTCGCCGGTGTAGTGCAGACGGGGACCACAGACACCTGAGTTTACAGTTAAGGTATCATAATCATCCCTCAGACGTAAATTCGAATTCAATTGATATTACTAGACCACAAACTTTTTTCCATTGTTCTCCAAAATTAAATGTTTCGTTTGCAATTTTCTCATTTTGCTTCTGAATTGGAAACAATTCGCCATCTGAAAAGACTGTGTTCACTCTTAACACGAACCGTTAAAGTGTCATCGAACGAGTTAACAAAAGAATATAATATGTAAAACTATGTTGCTCTAACGCTTGGTTCTGCCTATAAAATGTTTTCTTTTTTGTAACCATGATTACAAATGAAAGTTATTGTTGTTGTTTGACTTGCAAAAATTTGGCAAACAGAAAACAACTCACACAATAAAAAAAAAAACAAAAGGGAATAATAAGTGATTTAATTCTACTTGTCCACAGAAAGAAAGTTAATTCATCCTTCACTTTTGTAGTTCTGGAAATATTTCAATACACAATTTGTCAACCAATTGAGAGAATCGAAGGTCGTGGATGCGACTGAGAAATTTTGTCCGTACACGTGCTAATAATTAATTTATCTCAAGAGGGCGATCTTGGCGTTTGGCCTGGAGCTTATTAATTCTACGAAGACAAAGTTTAGTCAGGCAAACTTAAGTAAATTTGAAAGCAATGTCTTGAATTTCACATGACATATTTTTGGTGAAAATGCAGGGTGGCAACAATAGTTGCCATGGAAACTTGTGTAAATGCCGCTCTTCACCTTTTGAATGGCTTTCTTTTAAATTTGGCACCATCTAAATTTTGTATGTTGTTGTTGTAGTCGCCACAAAACACGTCTTGGGTTCATCGTTCAAAAGGAATTTTTGGTGAGGTGTTTTATTAGCAGCTTATTGTCACACATTGTTTTCACCCTCTAAAAATGGTAGTGGTTATCTTTGGATGGGACTTACAGTGTAAACAATTTTAAGCGGACATATATACGAATTCTGCCTATTAACTGGACAAAAAACAGCCTCTGTATTCTTCAGATGATCGGTAGAATGTCAGTCTCTGCTATATGGCTATCCGGTGGACTAATACTTGCGAGGGCTTTAAATGGGAATTTTTCTATAATACACAGTTTTTAAATAGGGAACATTTCTGAAGCATGAACTGAGCTAAGGACATCACCCAAGCTAAAGCTTGTACTGATAATGACATCTGAAAATAAAAACCTGAAAATTTTATTTGTGAAGTACTATAGAATTGGAGCCTTTTTCAGCAGTCTAAGCTAGGCCGGAATTAAACCTCAATTACTCTTAAGTTATTAAGAAGTGACGTTGCTTCCTAAATAGCGTAGAGGAAACCAAATATTGTACTTTTTAACTTTTTAAGTTCTCTATTTGTTCCCTTTAAGCTTCCATTTTTAGTTTTCAGCATCAGTTGTAAAAAGTCACAATTTTGAAACCCTACGCCAGCGTTGAAACATTTCTCGAATCTGATTGGCTGAGAGCTTCCCAACATGAGGTTAATTTAGTGCAGAACTGACAAGTAGAAACAACAACACGTGTTACTTAATTTCCCGCTGAGTAGCCATTTTGGTCCTTTTGTATAAGACTGTCTGATTTACGTCGTAAAGTTCGAGTAATTGCATCAACTGTCGAATAGATTTTATTCGCGTGTTGAAAGCCTCCATGCTGACACTTTTGGATGTGTGTATATTCATGAGACAAATTTCCGTAATCAAATCCCATTTTCTCCTCATGGTTGCTACACATTGCTAAGCAAGCAGGTATTGAGAATAAGGAAAATCATCAATGACGGGTGCCTTGGTGTACAATCCAAATTCTTCGAAAAAGGCCTTAAGAATCATATGCTAGTCATTCAAAAGAACTTTGTTCTGTACTCCGAGTTGATAGCCTATATATCAAAATTTTACATGACGCTTTCTGCCCAAAATTGCAAATTTTCTTAAATTTCTTTGCCTGGTAGTTCGGACTCAGTGAAAAACAACGCCAAATGTAGACGTTTGACAGAAAGCCTTTGTACCATGGAGAAATTTAAGATTTATCGAATGTGAGCCATTCAATGTCAGGGATGTTCCCCTATTCTTTAAACACAAATCTCGTAAATCAATCCTTGGCAGCATTCACTTTCAAACTTAACAAAATATACGTTTATCAGGAAAACATACATTATTTATTGACCCCAATAAGCCAAAATCACCTGGACCTTGATTTGGCGCCGTTTCGGATTAATATATATTCTTGAATCACTCAAATCGGTCTCGGAGCCTTTATAGAAAGACTTTCCCGTAAATATTTTTCACGCTACATGTAGAGTTCGTAAGGAGAGCAGAAATCGTAAGTACCAGAATTGTTTTAATAGTATTTCTAATCACGAGAGTTCGAATCAATGTTCCTTTATGTACGTCGTGTTGGAAAGTAGTTATTTTACTCAGGGTAATGTTACACGTTTGTTTATAAAACGGTAACTAATTTGAGTTTGGAACAAACATTTTTATGAAAAGGCCACTTTGTTATTAAGTTTGCCACAACGGTTTTGTCACGATTTTGTCCTCCTTGTTGGAATATACTCGGCGAGGTTAGGGGAAGAATCGTCTGTAAATGATTTTTATGTATATCGTAGTACTGCTTTAATCTAATGGGTGCCTTACAGCATCTTACTGTTGTTTTTTGTCCGAAAACAACAAACATTTTTGGGATTTTCTTCAGTTTTAATCTACGGCCAATTTTCGGCATTGTGTTTTTCACGCCCTCGATTGACGAGTTAATAATCTCATTTCGACACTATTCTTGGCATATGCTAGGTATTGAAAACCCAAGAAAAATGTATTTATTTTCTACGAAGCTGCTAGGCTCAGAAACGCTGGTCAAAATATCACACTACGACGTAAGAACTTATTTCAGGGAAGCCGTGTCACGATATTATGATTTACGAAAATTAATACCGTTGAATTGAACGAAACGTCCGGAAAATAGCAATTTACTTTGGAAGAAAAACACCAGAAATCGTAAAATCTATCAGAGAGTCGCTGTTTTCATATCAACATATTGAAACACGCGCGAGTTAGCAGGGGGTTCAAGACCTGCACGTGAGCCATATCTCTCCCCAATCTTACTCGACATACCACACTCGTTCCAGATCCCAAGAAAAGTACGTACCGCTGAAATAAGGTGGAAGATCATTCGATATAATGTTAACGTGTTAGCGGTCCAAGCTAGGATCTTTAAGACTATCACATAGAGATATGTTTAGTATAGTGTTCTAGGATGGCTAAATAAAATTGTAAACAAGTTACAGTTAAAAACTCTTTCCGTTTATGCATGACACGTCAGCATTTAGCCCAGCCTCGTTACGTGAAATTTTCTTTAACTTCTGGAGCGGGCATCGTCGTGTTGTTTTCATGTAGATATTCTCTTTTTTTCTTTGCTGCTTTGGAAATTTGTTCATGATAAAATCTGCCTTTTCTTAGCGAAGCTTCGTGATTTTTGTTAGTTTTATATCATCATCAAGAGAAGATCAAGGCAAGAGAGTTTAATAAACAATAGTCTCCATTTGGCGTGAAAATGTGCGCGAATATTTGTTCGCGGACAATATATGTTCCGAGAAGCGAACAATTTTGTGCGCTACGATAAAAAGATAATGTCCAAGAACAAATATCCGAGCATAACATTTTCAAAGTCAAATGGAGGCTATTGGGCCCAGTTTTAACTGGGGCAAATTCAGTCACGTAACGCGTTCAGACCAATTACGTGCGAGCGAAATGTTCGCTATCAAAGAAGGCTTCCTCACAGACGTTTTCGTGTTTGCTTTGTAAACAAAACATAAACAAATCCTCCATCAAAACAATGTCCATACAACGAGCCAGTAACATCCGTGGAATAACTGGGTACCATGTCTAAAAATAACTTAGAAGGGATTGCCTCGGGTACAAGGCCTTTATGGGGGATGAGCTCTCTTAACTTGATCTTCTCTTGGTCATCATACATAATGGTTATTGGATGAAACAGATTTCTATTTCAGGTGAATTGAAATCTCAAGCAGTTTTCCAAAAAAAAATTAATCATCGAATTGATCACCGCAGACCAGTACCAAGCGTGGGAAAAAATGAAGTGTTGAGGTTATTATATATTGACGCCTCCAGTGTTTCAGCCAGGAAATTTTAATTGAGGGCCAAAGTGGCCCCTGAACACCTTTTTTAGGGGCAAAAATGCATCAGGGTACCAAGGAAAATAAAGCAGTTTATTAGGGTCTATGATAAAATTTAATAAGTATTTTTTGAAGCGTTTCTACTCAATAAAGTTTCTTTTGAATCAGATACTAGTATGAAGGATCCGTGCATTACAAGAGAACAATCCTTAGGCATACGCGACGTAGTCTATGATCAAGTGTTTACAATGCATTATAGGGCAATTTCATACCCGGTCAGCCATTTGTATTGGACGTTTTCCGAGAATCAATACTGCAGTAAAGCAAAAGGACGGATTGACCTCTTTTCTTATGTTGAATGTTTTAGAAGCAAAGATCTTTCAATGTGATTTTCTAGAAGGACAAAATGTGTGACAAAATAGCCGTTATTGATCGTCAACACAGAGAAATGTAGTCGCCATTACTGCCATTGTGGCGACTAAACCAGAATTTTTGGTCGCCATGGATGAATTATCAGTTGCATTGGCAACCATATTGGTCGCAATTTCGAGCCCTGGGATGGCTTTTAAAATACTATACCTGTGTTAAGCCCAAAGTCTTGTAAAAGGAAAGGGCCAAATTGGCTCTTTTCTCGTTTTTCTGGGGACCATCTCTGATTGCAGCACGGGATTCCCGCAATGGCGCGCCCTGGTGAAAACTCTGCGCCTCTGTCGAAAGCAAACATAATTAAGCCTCCCTTTTTTCGCAACACTTATTTATTTAGGATAAAAAAAAAAATGTTTTGTTTCTTACTGTTTATAAGTGGCATGCCTTTGAACTAGTTAGGTGTAGTAAGCGCATTGACCACTGTAAACAACAACATTTGAACATTTTCAATTTTTTGAACTTAAGCGTGGGAAATGGCTGTCAACAACGGGAAAGCTCAGAACTAATGGCAAGAGCGGGGGTGTCTAAAAACAACTTAGAAGGGATTGCCTCGGGTAAAAGGCCTATATGGGGGATGAACTCTCTTAACTTGATCATCTCTTGGTCATCATACATAATGGTTACTGGATGAAATAGATTTCTATTTCAGGTCAATTAAAATCTAAAGCAGTTTTCAAAAATGAAAAAAATTAATCATCGAATTGATCACTGCAGAGCAGTGACAAGCGTGGGAAAAAAATGAAGTGTTGCGGTTATTATATAATGACGCCTCTGTCGACAGCAAACGCAATTAAGCCTCCTTTTTTTCGCAGGACTAAAAAAGGTTTTGTTTCTTCCAGTTTAAGTGCATGCGTTTGAACTAGCTAGGTGTAGTAAGCGCATTAACAACAACACTAGAAACAACAACATTTGAACATTTTCAGTTTTTTGAACGTGAGCGTGGGAAATGGCTGTCAACAACGGGAAAGCTCAGAACTAATGGCAAGAGTGGGCAAACATTTAATCTATGGCACAACAGTCTCGTAATAGCAAAAAGCTGAATCTGTACTAAATTAAGGGGCGAACTCCTGCCGTGAAAAATCTACTTTTCTGACTTTCGTCATGCACCGACTAAAATCGATCAGTCCTTCAACTGCCTCCGAAATAAATTATTTAAATTATATAGAACTTATCTCAGGGCATACTGTTTTGATTGATGAGCCATCTATATTACGATAGTTAGGTAGAGCTATCTCTACATATCTCTAAAACCATTCAATCCTAAACAAATAAGTTTTGCAAAAAAAGGAGGCTTAATTATGTTTACTTTGGACAGAGGCGACAATAATAACCTAGGATTTAACAAATTATACGTGATTCCGAAAATGGCTGGGTTCTTGAAAAAATTAATTGGAAAAGTTTTTGTGAACGCTCGTTTCTCTGAATTTCTACAAGCCTCTTTGTTTATAATTAACACTCATTGCTGAGTCCATTAAGTTACTCACGGTGTTGAAAGATTCTGTAGCTTAGATAATCTGAATTACATCACTTCCTAATTCGTACGTGGTCAATTCACATTGAATTTCACTGAACTCCTTGATATTGAGTCGTGTTTGAGATGCGTGTATGTCCTTACACTAACACAAAGAACAAGATTAACATCAGATAGAAAAAAAAAATATTCCTGACGTGCATGCATTTGTCACTTGATTAAAAATTCTGTAATCGGGCCAGCTGGGTAAACCTGCGAGAGAAGCGCACGGTAGGTGCATTGACGTTTCAGTTAAACCTATCAAATTGAAAGCCTGGTTTGTGAGATATGGCCAAACCCAACTCAACCTTTTGTAAGCGAAGAACCTGATGTTTGGTTGACGATGTACCTTGGGTTTTATTAAGGTAAGGCGTTGGATTTTGAAGGTTCATTTGTTTTGAGATAGCATCTTGCATGAAGCCAACCTTTCGTTGAGGAAGTCTACCTCTTCTCAAAGATGGAATCGTGATTTTCGCCGTCTCAATCTATTTATTTCTTAAAATTTATATATATATCAAAAGAACAATATCTTTTTATCAGTTTTTACTCGTTATTGTTGCTATACAAGTTTTTTTTCATTTCTGAGTTTATAAACGGTTTTAAACACAACTGTACGAGGAAACATTATAATACATGACGACTATCTTTGAAAATAGAGCAGACGATTAAGGGGCAGTAAAGTATTCATTGTGATAAATACTGCTTACTGTTCTCATAAAGTCTTTTAAATTTCCAATTTACTTGCCTCAACACACTGTCGATTCTAGCTCGTTGTAGATGATAGTTAATTCCAAGTGCTTGCGTGTAAATGGTTGAATCTTCATATCGCGATCGTTGCCTTTTCAATGGGCACGTTCGTCTTGATTAATTGTGCAGCGACGGAGAGGCTTTCAAAATCGCCCCTCAAAGTACTCACGCTATGACAAGAACTGAACTTAAAATGAAAGAAAGGCTTGTGTTTGTCAACGTGGTAAGGAAATATCTTAAAGTACATCATTTCGCTAACGCCTAAGGCCATGGGCAAATATACTTCACTGTAATTTGCTCTAATTCGTAGGACTTAGGATCAAATCCTTGTTTGCCAATCGATGTAAAGCGGAGTTCTAACTGTATGAATTTCAAATCTAAAAAATCATAATGAATATTTTGTATCTTGAATACTTTCTATATGCTAAACGATTGTGATTGTTTTTAGAATTGGGCGAGATTTTCCGTGAGTTGCGGTATCATTGCAACAGGAATCATTTTATTTTCCGTATTTAGAGACCGTGAATCCTTCGCTCTTTGTAAATTTGCAAATCGAAAAGGGAATTCTTGACACTGAAATTAAATGCCAATTTCTCAAGCCTGTCTCAATTGAATGAGCCAATAGGGAAGCTCCATTCAGCAATTAATGTTTTGCAAGGTGTTTTTACTGCGTGCAGCGTTCATTCAGTCGAATCGATGAAAGCCATTAGATTAACAGATTGATAACCATAGAACCACCTGATTAAAGTACACTGAAAATCACATACTGTATACATTAACAGTTACAAAGTTAAAGCTAAATTCTATAGGAACAAAATAGCGACTTTTCCTGAATATCGGGAGAACGATTTGAGTACTCCGTGGGGCTTAGAAATATTCTTCTTACTTGTAATAGTGGAAATAAGCATTAGGGCAAAACCGCGCGCCCTTAATTTGTGTGTTTTCGTCTCCTCTATCAAGAATATTATAATTTGCTGCTCTCTGGAAACTAGCCATTACCCGTTGCTTTTAATTAAAATATGTAAATAGCTTTTACATCCCCCTAGACAATACATATCCGCTGCATAACACAAAGTAATAAAACGCACCGCCCGCATAGTTAATAATCTCTTGCACATAGCTTTTAAACTAAAATTAAGATCCGATTGAGGCATTACGTTGGTTTGAGGAAAAAAAATCCCTGGTTTTGTTTTCAATTTCCTAGCGCTGAAATGAATAAAAAATGAAAATGCTCTATGTTCTGTGCTTCGAAACCTTCTGAAGCACAATCAGACCCGCGCAACATGTCAGCACACCAAATTACAACATCAATGGAGCGTTTTGGGGTTATATGAAAAACGAAAACCACACATGGTTTTGTTGAAATGTTGAGCGGGAATGGCCGACCTTTAAAATGATATTGTTAGTATACTTTCCTATCTCCACTGCATATTTTTCCTTCGTGGAAGACGTCTTACATTCAACACATTGCCGCGTTTAACGATATTTTGATTTACACTCGCCACATTAGCTCGGACAGTGGCGCCATCCCTGAAATGCAGACCAAAGTATCACTTCTTATACCTCCGTGTTTTAGCTATTTCAATTAAAACGTAGCTACTGCATTTGTGCCACTGAGCACGTACTGGTCTTAATCAATTCACGTTGAGTGTCAAAGAGAAATGATCGAGTGTTGTTTTGGCAGTTTCTTAGCAGGTGTTTCTTAGGCAGTGAATAACGATTGAACTAGAACCCTTACTGTATGCTTGGCTAAATTACGAAATACAATTCGGAGTGGAGCAAGAGTTGATACCATAGTTCCTCGACATCACTGCTTGTTTGTGGGCTGCCAAAGCTGAAACTTGAATGAAGATAAATTTGGATAACAGCTTCGTTGGTTTTTCGGGGTGAAGCGATATTCTCCTATCTTTATTTTCAAGAGTGATCAAAGTCTAGTTTTCCCTTCCAGCACCGACAATACATCGTCAGGTGATGCGTGTTCAATTTCGATCGATTCATTCATTTAGTTCTCAATGTAGAAACTCTGCAAGAGAAATCAGCTAGTTATCTGAAGGCGGTAGAATGACACGATTTCAATGATTTCACCTGTCTTCCTGTCTAGTTTAATATACATGAAATATATGCATTTCTTTCTAGTAATATAAATACAATGTATATCTGTTAGGTTACTCCAAATAATAATCAACCATCGTCTTGATAAATGAACAAATTGTGAAAATTGTGAAGACTGCCAAAAAGTACGAAATATTCAGCCTCGGCCTGAAAAACAACTGTCTTATAAAAGAGAGTGTGCTTAGTATTACACTAAGTTATGTCTTCCAGTTTCAGGTTAACTCAGCTCCTCTTTCGAATGTTTTTTGTTTCAGTCGTAATCGATGTTGAAGATTTGTCCAGCCAGGAGATGATCATGAGTGTTTCAAGAACAACCTTCCACTAAGAACGGCCAAGGTAATGCTCCGGCGCTAATCATATTTAGTCCTCCGTTTAAAAGCCAAAATTTCACAAAACCAAATGACAAGTGATTTTCCTGGCTACGTCGATGGTGAAGAATGCAAGTGAATATATGAAAGATCATATATTTGAACTGCGGAGAAAGATATGAAGACATGATTGATCATCGAAGTTATGTACACAACGTAAGCAGTCGTGAAATTAAAGCCTGAAAAAATTTCAGGCCTGAACGGGATTCAAACGCATGACCTCTGCGATATCGGTGCAGTGCTCTGCCAACTGAACTATCAAGCCAACTAGGAGCTAATTATCTTGTGACTTCGTTATATACCCGTAGATGGTGATGAAACTGCTTAACGGCCTGATTTTTTTTTTCAGGCTTGAATTTCACAATTACTTAAGTTGTGTATATAACTTCGATGATCAATCATGTCTTCATATCTTTGTCCGTAGTTCAAATATATGATCTTTCGTATATTCACTTGCATTTTTCACCACCTACGGGTATACAGCGAACTCACAACATGATCAGCTCCCAGTTGGCTTGATAACTCAGTTGGTAAAGCACTACACCGGTATCGTAGAGGTTATGGGTTCGAATCCTGTTCAGGCCTGCATTCTTTTTCAGGCTTTAATTTCACAACTGTTTAAGTTGTGTATATAATTGCGATGATCAATCATGTCTTCATATCTTTCTCCGCAGTTCAAATATATGATCTTTCATATATTCACTTGCATTCAATCAATCAATTCCCTATTGCGGCTTGAAACGACTAGCGTGTTCAATATTCAAATAATCAAGTCATTAATATAATCTTGGAGGTTACGCTTCACTTGGTTTGACTGTAATATCAGTTGCCGTGTTAAGTTTATTTTTAGTAAACTCACTCAGCAAATAACCAATCTTAGCTGCCAACTCGAAAGCTTTGCTACTTTGGCTGTTGCACACTGACTCAAATTGAACGTATAGTTATATAATCTCGATCATTACGTTTTCTATAGTTTCGTTTTTGTCTTACCTTTCCTTTGTATCCTGAATAGTGTGAATAAAGATTGTTGGATATTGTGAACAAAACTAGCACCGGAATGTTTTGTTTAGTTGTTAATCGTGTTGTTGGGGACAAAAAGGAAACATAAGAAACGATTAATACTGTTACTGATTGAGAAAATATAGTAGAATCGCGAAGAATGAATAAATAACCAGGGATCTAGAGAATTTGCGTTCCGCAGCTTTTCTTGCAGTGTTTTATTCTTTACATGAAAAATGATTGCAATCTGGAATCCCTCCCTGGCTAGTTTTGGGGAAAATTCAATGTTTTTCGCATTATTATACTCTCAGATTATCATCAGAAGTTCTATATACTTTTCAAAGTGAAGATCTAAACCAACAGCAAGTAAAATAAGAAAAATTGCTAGCAACAGCGAAAAGACCAAGGTAAAACCAATTTTGAAAATTAAGCAGTAAAAATAGATGTCGAGACACGAAACAGCTTGTACCTATTTTCCATTTCTGGGTTACAGCCTCGCGCTTTCAACATCGCCTCAAAATCATTTAGTACTTCAGACTTCAATAAGGTTTTAACTTTTAAATAAGTTCAAGATGGCACTACTTATTCTAAAATCAAATCAAAACGTATTGAAGTGGTACAAGACACACAGACTCTTCATGATTATAGATCATTGTCAACTTCGTTTAAATTCTTACGAGTACATTCTTCGGTTCTGTAACTTAAATGTTTACTGATGAAACCCTATTGTGAAAACATATGGTGTTGTTTGTTTTTCCACTTCCTGCAAAATGGAATTCAGGATTATTTTATTTTTTGAATTTTAAACTTGACGACTTTAAACCTTCCACTGTTAGCCTTGCAGGTCCGACATCATCGGCGCCTGTTATGTTTCCTCTTTTTAGTCTCTGTTTCTGCCGGTACCTTTAATAAACCCTGAGAGCCATGACGTTGATTGCGTCTGTTAATAACACCGATAATATTTTAATTAAGAAAGCCGGCAGCTTTGGTTAAGAAAAGAACACAATTTGCTTGCACACAGTGTGAATGCGGTCATTTTCGTTAGTACTTTAAAACACCTAAAAAGTGCTACCTAGATTTAATTAATACATTTGTAAATAGCACTGAAGTGGTGAACGTCTTTGAGCCGCTCATTTCAACTAAAATATAATTTAAATTCGTTGTTCCTCTGTCTAGAAAACAAAATGTTTGAGCTAGCTAGCTAGCTACGATCAAGAAAAAATCGATAACTTTGAGTTAATTTTGATCCATGTCGTAATATAGGCATATGAACCTAACGTTCTAATGGGCTTTGCATCAATTTTGGTCCAAAAAATGAACAGTAAAAAATTAAAAAAAGGTATATTTCACGAGGACTTTACGATGTTGTTTACATTATTATCCATCCAATTGTAGGGTTTTTATTGCAAATGTTAATGAGGTCAACATAAATGCTGTATTAAAGTATCACTCTGAGATATTTGTCATTTTGATGTGTTGCAGGAGGCTGTGTAGTTTTAGAGAATGGTCGTACTTTCATTTTCTACGATTTCACGATTTTCGTCATTTTCTTTCCTCAGCGGTTAAAAGAAGAAGATCATTACCTCATAAGACGAGGAATATGTTGTTATTGTTAGTTTCGACACTCGGGTTAACCTTCGTAACCTGCAACGGTGAGTAAATATATTTTACTGAGCTTTCTAATAAACTTAACTTACCAACTTTATTAAAACAAACCTCTCATTTACAAATATGGGATAGCATGAAAAAATGATTCTTAAAAAATTAACGTGAAAGGAAAATTCAGAACTGATCGATGTTAAAGCCGGGTTGTCGGGAGACTAATCTTGATCTGCTTTTACAAAACTCAGGACCAAATGGGAACAAATGGAGATTTAGGTTTGCACATCATTTCAAACCTTTTCATGGGTAAAATTTTAATTTTTTAATCGAATTTTTATCTTCTGATTGCCAATACAATTTCAAATAGTATTGCTTGACATGCCTCCTTTATCCCTTTGCTCCTAGAAACGAAAGAATCCTAAAAATTAGTGTTTAAATTCAAATAGCCTACCGCGGCCGGTCCAGTAGCTTATTATGTTCTTATGGTGTCATTTAGAAAGAAGTCGGTTCCACTTAGCTTTAATAGTTGTGAACAGTGATCGGTATCTGCGTCATTTTACCCGCAAGGGCGTCATAGATTGAAACTGGAAATGTCAGACATTTCATTTCACCCATTGGTGAAATGACATTATGCATCACATTAAACTGAGAGTTAATATCTTTTATTTGAATGGTCACATGCTAGGGTTTAAAACACCTCGCAGACCGTAATGACCAACCCTAAATTGTCCAAAATGAAAGAGCATTTGCACATCTTTTTTGGCCTTCCACTCCAAAGAAAGAGAACATAGCTGAAATACAGGCTACACACATTAGCGTTTTGTCCACATAATTAAAAAATTGAACCACCTAGGATCCGGCCGCGCTCACCTTTTTGGTAAAAAGTGAGTCCAGAAGCTAACTCTGGTGAGGTATTTTTTTGCGCGTCCCACATACATGCAAATAGCAATAAAATGACGTTGATCGATATTCAGTGCTATGTGTACCAAGAGATTTTGATCGTAATCTCTTGTGTGTACGTATTTTTTTTTCACAGCATCATTTGTTAAGACTGCGTGCGCCACGGATTTGGCAACCATTACGTGTCACAACGATTCCAAGATTTTCATCGAGTCCGTGACATATGGAAGAACTGACAACGTAACGTGTTTGGAGTCAAATCAAGCGATACCATCTTGTAATGCGTCTGTTGACTTGAGCTGGAGAGTGATGCCATACTGTCAGGGGCTGTCATCCTGTGTTATAAATGGATCGTACGACGGCGCAGTTATACCTTGTGATGGAAACAGAACAAATTACTTCAATATCTCTTACAACTGTAAGATAAGTAAGTTGGAAACATTGTTTGCTACATACAGTCGTGTTTAGGGATGGCATGAACATAAATAAACGGCAAACACGTAAAGAGTCAAAACTAATCTGTTATTTTGGGGCGCAAAACCATTGTCAGGAGTGGCGAATGGCCCTTAAAAAACCATGGGTCTCGCAAAACCTTTGTCGAATTTCACTGGTCTCGCAGTGTAGTTTTTTTATTGCAAGGCTAAGAAAGTCTCGAAGCACCGATTTTTATTTTTTTTTATAAATGACTTTGGAACGTCTTAGAACCTGAACATCTTCAACTCGTATTTAAAACACTTTGAAATCTCAATAAGTAGCGATTGAAAAAGTCAAAATGTCTCGGGCTTGCATTTAGCATTCATCACCTATTACAGTCCTGTGAGACCCACGAATCATGGGTTGCATGAACCTCATAGGATAATCTTAACATTCAATGTGTCTTTCGTCTTGGTTTGCCAAACACAGCAACATTTGTGAATACTTCTTGCCATTCTCTTGGAACCATGTCGTCAGCGATAAAGATTAACTTTTAAAACCTGCATTCTAATTAAAACTAGAGGAAGGAAACAAAGGGTCGTTCATTTATATTTTCAGCTCCCCACGTCGACGCATTTGTACATCACTGCTGACTACCACTTTTAACTAACTGGTGCATTTGACTCCTGCCATTCTGGACTAAATGCAGGGTGCGGTGTAATACCGTGTTTGGGACAGTTAGCAATACGTAATATAGATGTGTCCGTGGGGAAAGCTTCAACTATGTAAATGAATTAATATAACTATAATTTTAACGTTTACTGAGCTATAATTCCTTTACTCCTTTATTGCAGTCAACGAAACTGAATTTCCCGAGAATACGTACGCAAGCTTTGTTTGCCCAGTAGGGGAAGTATTCGTTATCCACAGCCTCGAATGGAGAGGAATAGAATATATCTTGAAAAACCGTACTATATCATCCCATAGCACCAACGCATTCTTCACTGCATCGACAAATAATCTGGCATACCAGACAAACGTTAAGATTTCTGCTACGCATGTCAGTGAAAGAAGCAACACCGCAGTGCTTGCTGGAGTAACTACTCCCAGCCAACTCCAAACGTCAGGAATTCAAGCGCTATCAATGCATTTTGTCGCTGAATCACTTGTGACTAGCCCTGGTACTTTGTTACCCACTACGGTGACTTCTTCTCCTAAGCTGAGTCAGGTCGCAATGTTATCAAGTTTCGTAGTATCGGCATCAGCATCATCAGAAGAAGAAGCACCACGATCATTATCATCATCATCATCACCTTCATTAGCAGCATCTCCAGTGTCACCTTTAGCATCATTTGCAGCATCAGCCTCAGCATCACTACCAGAATCGTCAAAAACATCCGCATCATTAGCAACATTGCCAATACCAACACTAGGATCATTAGCAACATCACCAGCGTCAAAATCAGCATCATTCGCACCATCACCAGTGCTAAGATCAGCATCTTCGGTAGTGGCATCTCCAACATCGTCGGAATCACTTGCAATGGCATCAAAATCACTGTTATTATCATCAGCATCAGCATCATCAGTGTCAGTGCCAGTGTCATTAGTAACAGTGTGTCCTAAGTCATCATCCAAATCATTAACAGTTACAGCAGCTCCAGCATCACTGCGGCCGGCATTATCATCACTACCACCACAATCATCAGTGCCACTGATGTCGTTACCTCAAAATGAAACAACGTCGTCTTCAATAACGGCTTCGTCATTCTTTCATCCTAAAATGGTGTCCTCTTCGGTGTTACAATCGTCGTTGAACTCTTCGAACTCCAGTGTGTTCAAACAAAACGACTGTGTAATTTACGAGTACTACAACATCACTAAAGTACTGAAACCCAAAAGAATTTTCACCTTCAGATTAGGACAATGCCGCGGGAAGAGAAGATGCAGCTTCAACGTAACAAGGAAAAAGCTGGGTGAACCTTATAAGGATAAAATAACGTCACTACGACTATTTATCAAAAACAGCTGTCAACCTGGTAAGCATACATAGATATAATTTACTTATATGTCATTAAGGGTGAATGAGTGATCTTGAAACTACAATTATCACGGGTCACCCTCATTAAATAAAGTCTTTCACTTCACTTCACTTCATTATATTGAATCATTGCTGTGAATTGCATATTCGTATTTTTTGTTTGGAATTTTACACAGTATTCATGGCATAAAGGTGGCTCCAAAGCTTACAAACACCTTAGATCGTGACAATCGCGAGATTTTCCTGCAAAATATGAATTCACTCTACCAGGTGTTGTCCTTAGCGTCACCATGTTCATTGCTTAAGCTCTCTAATGGTCGGTGAGTATTAAAGAAACCCACCGTCGTTCGGTTCTTGCGTGATCCAGCCTGGGTAGTTAATTGAGAATTGAATATTTCGTTAGCATCAAGTGGGTACCTGCAGTGGGAAAGCTGGAGTGCATGTCCTGATGTATGTGGTGTACGGTACCATCAAGTCAGAAGGAGGATCTGCCTCAATCCTACAAGAAAGGCTGGAGGAGCAGACTGTTCTGGATTAAGATCAGAGACTCGCCCGACAGGATGCTATACTCCATGTCTTGGTAGGTTATCAGAGTTATTTTGAGGTATTCCATTGCACAATAGATACGTGTCAACAAATGCGCGTTGGCCTAACGATTGGTCTTTGGATTCAGAGGTCCGGGTTTGTGTAAACACAGTGCGCCTTAGGATGAAAAACGAGTGAATTGTTGGGGGACATCTGTCAACTAACAAACCACCTAACTGGCCGAGTGACCGAGTGACCGAGTGACCGAGTAACCGAGTGACCGAGTGACCGAGTGACCGAGTGACCGAGTGACCGAGTGACTGAGTGACTGAGTGACTCAGGGACCAATTGACCAAGTGACTAACTAACTAATTGACTACTCCGTTGATCAGATAGAGAGCAGGTGAGCTCTTTAGCACAACATATTAACTGTACGTTTATGAGATTTATAACCCAACACGTGATAAAATAACACATTTTAGCACCTAAAATAGCACTGGGAATGTCTCTGGTTTTTTTTCAGATCGAAATTCCACAACCTGCGATTTTATGACAGCCAACTTGACGTGTCCAAACGGCACATTTATCAACATCAATACCGTATTCTACGGTCGTGACGTCGAAGTTAATATGACTTGCAACGTTACTGGTGCCAGTAATGGATCGTGCTCGTCGTCAGCTGATATGGAGGGCCATAATAGCGCACAAGTTTATGAACGATGCCAAATGAGACAAAATTGTACTTTCATGGTTTCCAATGACACGTTTCGAGATCCATGTCCTGGAGTTACCAAACACCTTAAAATAGAATACTCGTGCAGTCCTGGTAAGGATATGTATAACTCTTAAGATTTAGAAAACGCTGCTCTATTTCCCTTATTTTTAGTAGCCACTAAGTATCATGGCTGTAGCTAAACAAAACTATGATTGAGGCAATGTCCATGAAAAAGTTATGACTGAGGCAATGTCCATGAAAAAATTATGTCTGAGACAATGTCCATGAAAAAATTATTATGTCTGAGGCAATTTCCATGAAAAAATTATGACGGAGGCAATGTCCATGAAAAAAAGTGACTGAGGCAACTTCCATGGAAAAATTATGACTGAGACAATGTTTATATATTCATCTGATCTTAATTAGTTTCGATTGAGAAGATATATCAAACTCTTTAAAACGTTTTTTTTCTCTACAGTTCCAAACATCTCAAAGTTTGTCAAAGATACTCCGCTGCGCGTCGTTTTCTTTTCTCAGTGTGTGGAAATGTGGTAAAAACGGTCTCTTGTGTTTAATAGCTTACTTGAAAGTTGCTTCATCTTTTCTTGTAGTATTTAAGAGAACATTTTGCGATGAAGACAAAGCCCTTATCAGCTGCCCTCCTGAATTGCGTTTGGTTTTTCACAATACGCCTTTTTATGGCCAAGTGAATTCTTCCGAATCTTGCCCCGCATCTGGTTCAACCCCTTGCATCTCTGATCTGACATACGACGGCATCGAATATTTTTGCGATCACTACAGTTGTGACATACCAGGAGTATCCGGTAACAAGTTGGGCTTAAAAGGCCAGTACCAATGCAAAGACAGCAGTAATTATCTCACAGTGTACCACAGCTGTCAGCAAAGTAAGTAAAAGCACTAGCAGTGAAGATCGAGGGGAGGGGGAGGGAGGTGAAGAAAGATGTGGAGGAAAGATAAAAGTGACTTGAATGTACAATGGGTTATTTTAGGTATGAAAGTTGCAGGTGTTAATTATTGAAAAGAGGAGGAAATGTTTTGTTTTCTGAGAGAAATTATTTCTCGTACAACTTTAAATTTGTTCAGTTTTGGGCTCGTATTTCTCGACGGAACACCATCCGCCGGAGCCTCGTGCCCAGTCTTCCGCTCGCTATTCGCTCTTCCTTCAGCTTTAACTTGTGCTTTGTATTCTAGTTCCAAACTCTAGAGCAACCTTAACGAAGTCAAGCCTCTGACGGAGGCAGAATGTACTGATGTTTTATCGATATAAAAAGAAGAAAATTCGTGTAAATTTGTACTGGCTCGAGAGAGGTCAAGATAATAAACGAATATTTACTCACGTCATTCTTATTACAGTAGTTTGAAAATAAAATCGAGATGCCCCAATGTTTTCTTTCGTAGAGGACGCCGTTTACACTGCTTGGGGATCCTGGCAGTCCTGTGAGACATGCGGTCTCACCACCCGTCGAACAAGATCCCGTGACTGTATTGACCCTGGGGTACCTTATACTCCCATGGGAGCCTGTTCCTGGAGGGATAAAAATGAAAGGGAACATTGTTATCATCGCTGTGGAGGTTTGGACTGTTATTGAATAAAAAGTTGGCCGCATTTTAAGAGCCATTGCGAACAGTTTTTAAAATTCGCTGGCTGCCCACGCTTAAGGTGGTTCGATACAGTCTTCTCTGGACCATACCTAGCATTTTCAATTGGCGTTTTACCAACCTTTCCTTAGCCTGATCGATGTGAAAATTACACCAGTTTTTGGAAAAGATTGAAGTTTGGTTGAATTTGTTTTTTAAGGTAATCGATATTGTTACCGCCATATCGCGAAGCCAATCTTGACTGGTCTCCAAACATCGTTTTAAAAAAGAACAAACGTTTAAGTTTATTCACGACAACGAGTTTGACTGAAAATAGAACAAAAATAAACAATTATTTGCAACTTTAGACGGCTGAACGGACAAACCCCGAAAAACACAAACTTACAGCTTTTTCCCGAAATGAATGATTGACCTCTGGTAGACGATGATCGCGAAAAGGAAATTACAAGAACAGCGACAACGACTAGCTCTAATATAACTCGAAGGATGTTAGTTTGACCGTTGCCACAGAATTTAAACTACTAGTCTTATTAGCATATTGACCTCACGCGCGCGCGAAAATACCAGATGTCCCGCGGGGCCTCTTGTAAGCATAATTAGTAAGAGTGTTACAGATATTTCATGGAAACGATAAACCAAAAAATGAAAATCGGAAAAGCGTGAATTTTGGACGAACCAAATCTGCTATGGAAAAGCTGATTGCAATTTCTGAAATTACGATGTATGGCAAGGGGTATATTGAAGAAAAAACAAATTCTGTATGTTTGATATAAAACTAAGGTAAGTCTAAACGTTTTCGATCTCTGATGATGATCAAACAGATCGAAAACGTTTAGACTCAATTTTAATAGCTTTTTACCTTACAGTTTTAAATTTTACTTTTATCGGCGAAATGTATATATTTCTGTATGTTTGATTTCGAATAAATAGAGAAAACATTTCAAACGATGCTTTTTGTTTGCTATTTTCATTCTTTTGTTTTATCGTTTCCATGGAAATATCGATAACCTTTGAAAACACATTCAACCAAACTTCAATCTTTTTCCAAAAACTGGTTTTATTTTCGCATCGATATCATACTAAGGGAAGGTTGGTAAAACGCCAATTAAAAATGCTAGGTAGGTTTCAGAAAAAACTGTATCGAACCACCTTAAAATGTTTGGGCGCCCCGTTACACTGCAATATTGGACAGTGTTGTAAAGCACGATTAAGCTTATCTTGGATAAGCGTGAAAATTTTGACCACAGTTTTACAATTTTCTAATATGAGCCGTTTTCTGGTTATAATTTATGTCCGGTATTGATACTAACTAATTTTAAATCCTTAAAAAAGTAGCAGTGGAAAGCTCTTTGTAACAAAAGAACTCAAAATATTGATCAGTTTATTATCTGGATCTGATTCTTAATCGGCTTTGCAAGGCTCGCTACCGGCCCCTCCGAAATACAACAGAGTAAAATGACGTAAACTTGCAGTTCAGACTACTCTTCCATCCACCTTCCTCCACTTCAGTTCGCTTTTTTTAGGATATTATGGCGGACAATGTCGTACTACGTCGACTGAACCAAAAGTTTATAAATAACAGTTATTCAAACGTTTTGGTTTTGATTGACTTCTATTAACATTATTCAGTCACTTTTATTAGTGTATTTCGATATATTACTTCTCAAACTCATTAATAATTCATCAAGTTAAAACAAAGGAAATCACAACCGTGAAGGAAGTTTGGGTACCCGGTCGTAATTATCGAAGATTTTGACGATTATGCTTCTCCGTTTGTTTCGATTGAGAGGAGACAGTGTTTTATCGGCAATCCAAACACCTCGAATTCCGTCAGAAAATACTCCACTGCGCGTCGTATTTTTAACTCTCTTCTCAATGTTCGGATATCCCGATGATACACTGTCTCTCATTTTTGATATTTTACATGGATTGTTTCATTGTATCTACTACATTCCGTTTTGTAAAAAAAAAAAACACTACTAGCCTTTGTGCTATAAACACTGCCGGGAGTAAACAAAGGTATTATTTATTATTATCAGGAGCCATAATCGGGGACGGAGACCGTAAGCGCGCGCCATTTCAAGTATTGGGGTTGTCCCCATGATATGGGACAATAATTCTATTTTTAGAACAAATTGCGCCATCACCTGCGGCACACGCGCGTACATGCTGCGAGGATTTTTGCGGATGTCGCGCGGGGGAAATGGCGTCCGAAATTCCCGAAATTTTTCATGTTTTTGGCCCACAACTCAACGCGTTTACGTCTGTTGGAATTTTGCTTACGTATTTTCGTCGTAAGCTGCTCCAGTTTGAGTGAAGTAAGACAGTGTCGAATTTAGTTATGTTCCGCTGTAAGCTTATATATATCGCTGACCAAATTGTGTTCCGACGGATGCTTCTTTTACATGAGGTGTACATTACTCCACTTTAAATTTCACATATGTTGAAGATTAACAGCTTTTCCATTACACAGCAAAAAACTAGCTGGATATATTTAGATATAGCAGAGCTTCAGGACTTCATAGTTTGCTAGCTCCTCTTGCCACACGCTTGCAAGGAATTTGTCAGTCTATCGCGACCGAAAAGTAAAACAAAATAATTCCTAGTTTGAGTTTAGCTTGAATTGTAAGCAGCGCTTGATGTTTCATCAAGGCGTAATAACTTTACGTCCGTAGATACTTCTCAGTTTTATTCGTGCAAAAATCCAGTAAATTCTCTGTTGTCGATGAATGAGAGCGCCCGCCGATGCGTGTTTTGTGCAGCCAGTAAACATGACAAATTGCACCGAAGTTCCATCGCTCTGTCGTGTGAGAGCGTACATCGAACTCAAACAATAGCTCTATAGTTTTTCAATGTGTTTAAGATTGATAAATGTTTGAGAACATATTAAGCTTAGCTGAAAATATGTGAATAAAGCAGAAATAATCACCAAAGTTACGATGACGCTTTCTTTAATCAACTTGGAATAATGATTTCGATTTTGTTGATCGAGTTATCAAAACTCCTTGTCTATTTTCATTTTTGCAGTGTAAAACTTCACTATGCTTATGTTGAAGAAACACACATGATGTTAGTAGCCCTTTTTGCGTTCGTGAAATTTGTTGCAGCATCTCAGCACAAAAGATAACGAAAGAAATCTTTGTCAAGATTTGTTGACAATTGAAAACATCGACTCGGACTTGAAAGTGCACGAGCTGCACTATGCAAATGAGCTAATTGTACGCATCAGACTTTCCTTTCACTGAACTTTTGCAAACTCACCAAACAAGCAGAAACAATAAGAAACCATCAAAACAGGTTTTGGTAATGATTAACCATTGTCTGAGAAATTCACAAATTAACTCGATACCAGAGTAGAGAGTTTTCTTGCTATATTCTTAAGTCAGAACAAACGCAAAAACATACGCGTAAGCTTACAACTAGCGTGAGCAGATCTTATTATTCATTTCCAGCGCGAGATTAAAGTCTTGTTTTCTACCATGAAAAACCCACCTTTTCCGTTAGTTCAGAGCATAAAACTACATATAAGTGCCTTGGTTCGTATTCCCTGCCTTATTCCCTGCCATCGCTGTGAAAAATGCGCAAGAGAATCTCTCAACTCTCACCATTTGATCACGCAACGTGACAACATCCACGCGAGAGCCCCGGACATGTGCGTGAATCCGTGCGGATATATGACGTCAGGATGGCGCAATTTGTTCTAAAAATGGAAAAATTGTCCCATATCATAGGTGCGCGCGGATCCCAAGACTTACGGTCTCCGTCCCCGATTATGGCTCCTGTTATTATTTATTATTAAATTCTCAGCCTCGGATAATGCAATTCCAGCTTTCTGATTGGTTCACTGGATCTCGGTTACCAGCCATTATACCTGCGTTTGACCTTATATGGAAATGAAAGCGGCAAATGTCGCTCGGCATGAGCTTTTCCGCGTGAAGCGAAGTTTCGACGACAAAAAAAATGGATGAAAAAAAGCACATTTGGTGAGCTATCTACACAGGAAATACAGGGAATTATGGACAATGCTGTCCCAGTAACAACAAAAAAGCCACAAAGCTCGAGATAAGAGTATTTAACGGCGCGTATACGTTAAGTTTCCCTTAAAGTTGCAAAATTAAAATATGACCGGCGAGATTTTACGCATTCGTGAAGATTATGTAACAAAAACAAATTTTACCTGAACAGAATGGCTTGCTAGTCCTGGTAGCACCAAATTTTCGAAACCGATATAAGAAATGTCAAAAGAAGAACTGAATGTTCAGTTGAAGTGTTTTTACTCGTCTGCGAGGAAGAAAGATGACACGTAAATTTCAAAAGTTCATTGATTAAATCCATTAAAGCCGCCAGTTGATCATTTCCTTCGCACGCCGCCGCACAACAAACCGTTTTCCATTATCTCTGACCAGGCAAATAAGTTATTAGAGCATATGCATTTGTAAACGGCCGCAGGTAAACAGGCATAATTGCCGGCGTAGTCCATAAGAAACCAGTTTCCAATGAGCAGATGAGGAAACTGTTCGAGTAAGCAAGCTCGGATCAGCCGAGAGCAAGAATCCCGCACAGCTACAGAGGACGACCTAGTTTCATCTCAGTCTCTTTTTTGGCCGACGACGACGAGAAAATCAACGACAGCTAGCGCCAACAATTCTGTCCTTGCGAAAAACACCTCAAGGAGTTGAGTGTTTTGAGCTGAACCGAAGTAAGCCAGGTTCTTTACCAGCCACGAAAAACCACCGAGTGGCCTCGGAGATTCTGAAGATGAATCTGACGCTAAAATAGTTTCTGTCCTTGACTCTAAAACTGACCAACAATGAGCTCCACACATACAGCTCGAAATGCCAAGGCTTTCAAAGCAAGGGAATCCTGAGAGAGATCTTGTCGAGAATAATTTTGGAACTTGAACGCTTTTCAAACTTTCTGACCAAGGTTATATCTCCTTCATTTGATAGACGTTTCTTGAATTCTACTTGATTGCAATTTCATTCAGCAAATTCGCTTGCTTCGCTCTCAAATTTTTCATTCAACTAATTTTACAAACGGCGAGCGTGTCATGTGATTTCCCACTTGTTGTTGTTTTTGTCACATCGACTTCCGGTCGTTTTGTAAAATTAAAATCCAATAAAATTAAGCTATATTTCCAAGAATACAAACGCACCGAATTTAATAAAACAATTATTCCATTCGTTGCTCATTTTCAGATCTCAATATCAGCCTTAATGAGGGCGAAAATACCACAATTGTCTGTCCTATGTTCGGGCTAAATGAGAAATATCATACGGTGATTGAGATCCGGTCAGTGTTTTACGGAAATGGCAGCTGCTCGTCAAACAACAGAAGCAAGATTGCTGTCATGAAACGATGCCAGGGAAGACGACAGTGTTATCTGGAAGCTTCTGCAGATATTTTCAACGATTCATGTCCTGAGATTAAGAAACCTCTTAATGTCACTTACAGATGTCAGTCAAGTGAGTGCAGATAGGTTGGTAGTTGTAGGTAAAGGTAAAGTCTTTATACGAGCCAAGTGGTCCAACAGGCCGGCGCTTACTCCTGTTTCTACAGCATGAAGCGACTAGGAGTATTTCTAATCCCCCCTCGATGGCATGCTAGTCCATCGTAAGTAGTGTGAAACCTTAGTGCCGACTGGCTCATAGCTGCTGGGGCTTATCCCGGTTTCTGTAGCACTGAGGCGGCTAGGAGTATTTTTACTCCCCCCTAGACAGGGTGCTAGGCCTGGTCACTCCCCGCAATTTGTTAGGTTTCCCCAACAATTCTCCGGTAACCATTTATACTCCTGGGGGGAGAGAGGCACTGTGAGAGTTAAGTGTCTTGCTCAAGAACACAACACAGTGTCTCCGGCCAGGGCTCGAACCCGGACCGCTCGATCCGAGGACGAGCGCACTAACCATGAGGCCACCGCGCCTCCACCGTAAGCTGTAAGCCTCCACCGTAGGTCCATCGTAAGCCTGATTGAAATGCAAAGTGTCTGTAAATGTCCCTTATTCTCGATCATTTCAGTCTCATCTCCGATCGATCCCGACACTGAGTTACAACTCTCTACACACCAACTCGAGTTCGCTTTTTTTGTTTTCCCTAGACGGGTGCGAGTTATCGAGAGTCAACAGAAGTATTGATTATCTCACCAAATATTTATAAATAATGTTATGATTTCTACCTTCTTTCCCAAGTTTATCATATGAGCCAGTTCGAGTACTGGACATTGATACCACGTGATCTGCATTGCTATGACGACATGGTGATTGTCACCCATGCTGTTTCCTGGCAGAGAGACGGAGAATGTGCTGGTAATTCCAACGCAATGAAGATAATTCAGAGTTTATGCGACGGCAGGAACTCCTGTTATATCGATCACAGCAAATCCATATTAGGAGGTTCTTGTGGGTCGCAATTTGAATTTACAATGTATTACAGCTGCCAGACAGGTAAGATATAACTAGATATTTAGTATTGGGTAATCAATATCAACCCTTCGCTGGGCTTTGATCCGGGGCTTTGATTTTCACAGAAAACTTAGATTAAAGGAGAAATTTAATGAAAGATACCAGGCACACAGTTGCAACTGTTTGTAACTGGGAGAAATTGAAGAGGAACTTGTCGAATTTACGATTGCAATTACGAATGAATTTACAAACGTTCAGTAGGGCTACCAGTATGACAAAGATTGCCACACAATCACACACAACTCCCAATGTTGATATTGCAACATACATCGTCTAAAGCGGTTTTTCAGCCATTCTATCTCACATATAACGTGATTTGAGCATATATACGCTTTTTCATTAAGCAAGGAAAAGGGTGCATTTTCAAGCGTTTATATAATCTGCTTTGCAGCCGTGTACAATTATCAACTAAGTTCCTCGGGACCATACTGCGCGAACATCGCTCCTTGGTCTTCTTCTTCTGACCGAACACAGCGATCATCAAATTGTAAAATGCGAATTTTTAAGATCTCCCAAGTTTTTATATTTCTCGGATATTACACTCCAAATTATATACTCTCTCACAACTCACCTTTCTCTACTGTAAGTCGTCAGTAGTGATATGAGTTTCAACGGACACTTAACACCTGTTAACACCGATGGCACTTAGATTAATTACCTATACTGATCTGAATCAACAAGGTCGATTTGCGTCACATTAGGAGAGTGAATCTAGCTGAAAATACGACTCCTCTGTTCCCCTGTGCAATTAATACTGTCCAAACATCGCCCCAACAACAACAACAACAACAACAACAACAACAACAACAAAAACAGCTAGCTTTATTTTCATGACCATAAATACATACAATGTTGAAGAAGCTTTTGTAAACTAAAACTAAAACTAAGACAGTAATGATTTTCCTGAACATCTGATAAGGTTATGATATAGCGATCAAATCGGTTTGATTTGAAAGTAGAATACTCTACGAGTGCAGCCAGTGCAGTTTGTTTATAAAATATATGACTGTATGGATGGACTGATATTGGCTGCCACGCGCGGCTCATACGGCTAACATGCGATCTCGTCCCTGCCTTGAATTGTCAAGTGGATCTGAACTTTAGAATAATGGTCTGTATAACTGCATTACTATTTATTCCTTTCATAAAACAACTCCCAAAGCATATGGAGGACTAGACACAGAGTGGTCTTCTTGGAGTAACTGCACCGAATGTGGACACACACCTGTCAAGACAAGAATCAAGACATGTCTCAGTCCTGTCACTAAAACCAGTGGAGCCCACTGTCCTTTGATTCAGCAAATTGCTCCTTGCAACTACCCATGCCCAGGTAAGCTTAGTAAACAGTTGTGCATTTCCGCTCGGTTCTTTGCTGCTCACTGCACTGGCAAGATCCAGCAAGTTCCAAAGACCGCTCCACGGTTGCATCTTGGCTTCCGGACTCTAGTATCATGCATGTTGTTGCCTCGTTAGGTCTCACTCTACGTATTAATTAACGAGCCACAAATTTAGTCGTTAGGTACGAAAATTGGAAAATTTTAACTGTTAGCCGTAAAAAGCCAAAATTGTAAGGGGCCACCCCATTCAGACCCATATTCCGAGTTGTCTCTTATCCGTAACTACATATTGTATTTCTTGTTTTCACAGTCATTGGGTTATCTTTTGTCAGCAACAATTTTTCCGTGGTTCTGGGTCAAAACTTGTCTGTTTCGTGGAAATTGAGTCTCGGGACAAACTCGACCGTGGTCATCAACTGGGGAGATGACATTGGGAACGAAACCGTATCTCAGAATATTTTGGCAAACGCTACAACCCCGTTTTTCCTTACAAACGAGCATAATTACACATCAGAAGGTGACTATGCAGTCAAAGTCTACGCTTTTAATTTCTTCAGTAACCAGACAATTTGGAAAATGGCACATGTCCAAGTAAAACTCTCTGGGCTAAACTTCACGGCGCCTAGTGCTGTAGTAACAAATACATCATCTCGTTTCAACATTTCATTGGATGTCATATCCCTTAGTGCACCTAACATTTCCTTTCTTTTCGGAGATGGGTCGGCTATCAGTTCGATTAGCTTCGAGGCAAACTATTCCTACCCTCAAGCTGGCCTGTTCCCTGCTAAAGTGATCGTTGCAAACAAGGTGAGCATGCTAACATCAACCCGCCAGGTAATTGTGCAAGATCTTGTGGAAGGGTTTAGGGTTGATCGAGATGTTTACTTTGTGTCAGTCGGAGAAAGAGCACGGTTTTTATTCTTTATAGCCCAGGGAACGAACGTATCAGTAAAGGCGACGTATGATGAGTGCAAACTCCCATTCTTGACCACCTGGTTGAGCGGACCAAGCAACTTGGACAGTTTGGTGACTTGTGTTTTTGACACTGTTGGAGTTTGCAATGGCCTGTTTTACGCCTCTAACGCTGTCAGTCAAGCTAACGCGTCAGCTTTGATCATAAGTGAAGTTGCCATACATGGATTCAACGTGACGATCCAGTGTCTTAGTGTATACCCGTCGTGTTTCCAAGAGGATCGAATATTATTTTTCCTGAGCCTTACAAACGGAACTCTCCCCAAGTTTGTGTTTAACATGGGCGATGGGCACACAATAACGACGACAAACAGAATCTTTAATTATTCATTTTCAAGTAATGGGTCCTTTGACGTCAATATCAGCGCATACAATAACGTCAGCAGCGAAAGTGTTCTCCATAGAGTGGCCGTTTTGAGGCTTGTGCCTTTAGTCGGAGTTGAGGTCGCCTGCAACAAAACTGTTGGCCTGTCTGACATGACTGTGTGCTCTTTAGCTGTTCAGCAAGGTACAGCCTTCCAGTGCTGGTTAAATCTTGATGGTAGAGGACAGAGCAAAGTATTTTTTATGTATTCTAACTTGACATCGTCCTGGACTTATAAGTATACGTGGTATGGATCTTACACGGTCACGTTTACATGCAACAACACCATCAGTTCAAGCAGCGCTAAGTATACAACGAAGGTTGTACCAAGGACACTTGAGATGAGCATAAACCACAACGGCCCAGTTATGGTCAAGAATGTCCTGACGCTGAACCTCACAGCAGGTGAAACAGGATATCCTTCCTGTTTTACTTTAGATCTTGGAAATAGCCAAAAGGTCTCTTTTGGACCGCTGAGCTGCACGCCAAATGATGGTGAAAATTACATCGAAAATTCATCATTTACCTATCCGTCCGTGCTATATAACTACAGTTATAGTACCGCTGGGGTCTACAATATAACTTGGAGTGGTCAGAATGGATTCGAATGTGTGTCAGTAAACACCACTGTGGTAGTAACAGAGCTACCTTGTCGTACGCCTGATGTGACTCTGTCGAACATTGCAAGCAATCCACTTACACCAACTGGAATTACACGCTCTAAAGAAGTCACTATTCGTTCTCGGTACCACATCGATTGCGAAGGGGCGACAGGAGCGACTCTTCAATGGGAAATATCTAAAAACGAAACGGGGGAGGGATTTGTGCTGCAGAATACCAAGGTGACAGCAACGTCGCACCTCATTTTACTGTCCAAGGAACTAGAGTATGGATTATATCTTATCAAACTTACGCTCACATTAGTCAACGCCTTTAGTATCAAGGGTATTGCTGAAGGATACGTTAGAGTCACAACCTCCGATCTGATCATCGACATGCAGGAAGGCTCCGCCAACGAAAGGATGTATTCACGACCAGTGGTTATCAACGCAACTGGTTCACGGGACCCTGATACCTTAGATAGAAGTGGCTTGGAATTTAAATGGTACTGCTATAATATAACTGACAGGTTTACAGACTTCAGTGCCTCAAAAACACCTCTTTCCACTTTATTGGATGTCCTCGTTGAGAATCCATTGCCAGATGGCTGTTTCAATCAAAACGGAACATTACCAATGAATTCCTCACATATATCTCTTCCTCGACAAAAGATAATCAAGAATGGAATTTATGTAATTAAATTAGTGTTGGTGTCCGGTAACAGAGAGGCCACAAAATCAACAGTTATCCAAATGAAAGACGCGGAAATATCTCAGTTCCATATAAGGTTTGCATTAACATATTGTAATGTAATACAGATTCGATACAACGTTTTATCTGATTGGCTAATCAAAGTAACTGCTTATACCCGGTTTATCTATTCATCGCACTTCTGTGTCTCCCAGCCAGCCAGAGGAAGACAAAAATAACTCGAGCAATGACCATGTTTGGATGCCGAAAACTAATGCCTGATTTTCTCTTTGAGACATGCCTGCAGAGAATCATGGTAGTTGTATTAATCATCTTGGACTGCACTGCTGCATTGTTTTGATGGACACAAGTACCCTGATTCCCTGCAAACGTGTCTCATAGAGAGAATTAGCCATTGTATCCTAAAGAGAACTAATTGGAAACAGCAGTTTTCATTTTTCAAAGCCACCAGTGACACAGTGTGTGACTTCTAGCCCCTAGCCTAGTGATTCCTCGAACTGATTATCTTAAGAGATGTTTTTCGTACAGCGGAGTTCAGTTGTGAAACAACTTACGTACCTATAGACCTAAGACAAGCATCTTCACTGATCGATTTCAAATCAAAATTAAGTCGCCACAGTTTTAAGTAATATCTTAATTTTATGCAAATGTTTAGACACTGCCTCCATGAAAAGCAGTTTTTAATTGACTGATGGAAAAACCGTGTATAAATAAAGTTATCTTATCTTATCTCTCTTGTTTCAATTATGATGAGACAAACGTTTTGTATTTCAGGTGCAAAGTGAACTGCAAACACATGGTTCTCACTACTGATATCCTGTCCGTCACAAGTCGATGTGTCTCTAATGAGTGTTCAAAAACAAACTCAACGTCGTCATTTTCTTGGGAACTTTTCTACAGGAACGTTAACGAGACGGGTCTGTTAAACTGGATCGAAGTAGATGATCTGGAGAGCATTGCACTATCAAACACAAGCTCAAAGAATCTTGTGCTGAAAGCTAATGTACTAAAGCCAGAGATGTCCTACGTAATACGACTCCGGTACAGATCATTCCCTAATGAAGGTCTCACCGAATACAGCTTTACTACTAGTCGTCCTCCACACGGAGGGAACTGTTCCGTGGGTCCTTCCGAAGGTAAAGCTTATGAAACCATGTTCACGTTTGGATGTTCTGGGTGGAAGAGCAAGCATTTGCCTCTTCTTTACGTGTTCTCTTACTATGATCCATACACGCAACTAAAGCCATTGCTTTTTAGAGCAGAGGAAGAACAGTTCTCAGTCAAACTGGCTCCAGGAGAACCAATTGACAAGAACTTCGAGCTTACGGTCTTTTTCAGCATTATCGATTCTCTTGGAGAGCGCATAGCGGATCAGAGATCAATTAAGGTAAAAACACATTATGCAAGAAGTATCGGTGCAAGTGTTTCCATTTAAATGGTTGCTTAACCATTGTAGCTACACTTAAATCAATCCAGTACGGAAGTAAGAAGTGTTTTCTAGCCAAAACTTATCGAAAAGACTGATGACAGTTTTAACCCCATTCAGTTCGGAAGCGCCTTTGAGGCCCTTGCCAACTTTCAACCCTTGTAGCTTTATAACCTTGAAGTAACATTTTCCATATGGACCTCACGCTAGTTAAATAACATATTTATCTCTCCTTGCAGGTACTTCCGCGCAATTTTGTCCAGTCAGAACTCGATGACTTGGTTTTGAACTACAACAGCAAACTTGATTTTTACATAAACATCGGAGACATCGATTCAGTTTCTGAATTGGTCAGCGGTGTACTCTCCAACCTTAACTATGAGGCAACACACTTAGGGAATGATTCAAGCGTTTACGAATTGCAGAAGGAGGTGAGGTCTGTATTTATACCTAATCGTAGCTTTTTGATACGCTTCGGCGGCATATCGGGCGAGTTTGATCGAACCATGGTTCGTATTCGAGCCAAAATACCCCTGGCGAGACCAAACGAGCCTGATACGCCTCCGAACTGTACTAAAAACGACACGATTAGTTATTTACCGTACCCAAATTCGGCCAAGTGACCATGATATCGTAGCCATATCAGATCAGTGCTTGACGTGGCATTTCATTGGTTAATTTCGAATATGGGAGCGAATATGCAGAGAAACGTGCACACAATTGCCATTCCAAGAATTTTGGATAGAGCGTCGAGTTTCTAAAAACAAGCAATAAAAAAAAACAAAAAATCAAAATAATAAACAAACAAACAAAGAAGGGCAAAGAAGCACTCTGCATTTTTTTCCTCGACAACAAGTCGAAACTAGTTCAGCGCCGGATCAAACCTAGTCTCCTCCGCAGCCGTTTTTTGGGATGTCACGCAACGCTCCCCCCGAAACGTGACATCCCAAAAAACGGCTGCGGAGGAGACTAGATCAAACCATAACAAAGTAAAGATCTCAATATCATGGGTGATATCAAATTTTACTGCCCAACCTTTTTTTCCTACAGGTCCGCTATACCGTCATGGAAAAGATCTCCAGAATTCCGATCTCAACCCTGACAGAAGTCAATCAAGTTTCAACCATGATAGCGGCAGCTGCAGAGGTCAAGGAGCAAGTTAACTCAACAGCTCAGGTACAAATCTATAACAGTCATTGGGCATTTCGGGTTTAAGTAATCTGCTAACTGATGCGATTCTTCATTACGATCTTTGTAGCACGTGTTTAGCGTCACGATGGGTTGTTCTGACTTATTTAGTTACAGGGATGTGAATGGTTAATAAGACGTGCATACGACAGGCAAAACTTAGAACTAACTGACGGCCGTTGCAGTCTCATGTACGAAGGGTGATGATCAGGATAAAAGATTAAAGAGCGTCAAAGCCGGCCCGGCTTCTGAAACAGAGAATGCCGAAAGTTGTTTTGCTAGCTTCTAATCTTACTCTATTGCTTTTCGTGACAGCAAATAGCCACTGACAAAATTTCAAGCATGATCACTCTTCTGGTGAACAAATCGCAAGACGACATTGGTGTGTCTGTTGTCACCGAAGGAGCAGTGAATCTTGTTAGTGCTGTGTTCAACATCTTAATGTCAGCGTCATATAACGCCGATTTCCGTCGAAAGGATGCCACGAATGATGCCGATCAAGAAAAGGTGTGTTTCTTTTTATGTGAGAATAAATATTTGGTGTGGTCATTTACCATGATTCAACGTGCGCTGAAGAGCAATACTTGACTTCACTGTCCAAGATTTGAAAACAGCTTAAATCTTTAAAAGCACATAACTGCTGTTGTGGATAAAGAGAAGACGTTTGCCTGTAGAATATTAGGCTTTAATCACCAAATCTCTTACTACAGAAAACATGGCGGCCAACTGCAACCACGGGGATTTCAGGCTCATATAATAAAGTGAAGTCACACTACATATACAAGACAACGAATTATAATGTAACACAATACGTCACGCAACACTCGCAGTGTTTAAGTGTCTAGTTTCTAGCGTAATTCGCAATGTCATTTACACCACAACAGCTTTACTCTATGCTAAAAAAAAATAACAGCACTGACGTTCTGATCATTATTCATGCAGAAAATCTCTCATTCTTATTCTCTACAACCATAGGGGAGCAGGGATGGCGCAGTGGTGAGAGCACTCGCCTCCCACCAATGTGGCCCGGGTTCGATTCCCGGACCCGACGCCATAAGTGGGTTGAGTTTGTGTTGGTTCTCTTCTCTGCTTCGAGGGTTTTTCTCCGGGTTCTCCGGTTTTCCCCCCTCAGCAAAAACCAACATACAGCTGATTCCAGCTGGCTGTAAGCTGTGCTCCAAGGTCGCACATGGACCGTATAGCGGCTGCCAGAGGCGCCAATGTATGCTTTCGGTTCGACCTTGTTGAGCTGCGTCGTTGCTGTACTTTGCGACGGCGATTAGCCTCGACAATTATTATTATTATTATTATTATTATTATTATTATAGGGTTGGTGCAAGCAAAATGTTCTAACAGCGTTTTCCGTTCACTTTTTCGCCATTAGAGTAAGGAAATAGCTTACCGAAACATGGACAATTTTGACAGAGTCGCCGAGGCTATATTCAACAAGCAGTTGCCCGGGCAAAATGACATCGAAATTCAAACCAAGTCCGCTATACTGACCTGCAGAAGGGCTAGGGGCACCGCTATTGCCGACAAACCCCTCAGGGCAGGAAATGCAAGTGTAAAGTTTCCAGATATCGCGGATGTACTCGGAAATAGGGCAGTGGATGTTCAGGTATACGAGTATTAAGTTTTGGGGTAATTTCATTATTATTTTCATTCCCTGTATTTGAATGCTGTTGTGGCTGCAGTTCAGCCAGATTGTGTATCCACGGACATTCTTCAAGTGCTAGGTAACCGCTCACTAGTCGTGCTTTCCGTCATTTTGTGTTTTCGCATCGCGTGGTGCTTAGATATAAACAAAATCGTTTTCCATCGGATCGTATCATGTGTTACCGAAGACCTAAATGGTGAGAAACAGTTTTTTGTACCTTTTGCGAATTGTTGTGAGTCTTTTTCTTGGCGATGTGTTAGTATTTAAGTTTATTTCTTTTCATTTTTGTCATCCAGATTGTTATCTCGGGTAAACCGTACATTCGTGTAATTCAGTGTTAAGGAAGCAAATTGTGCCGAGCAGTACTCGCTACCTGTGAATTAACGTCGTTTTGGGTTTGAAACTCTTCTGGTAAAGTTACCCAGAAACAGCCACATCTGTTCTCAGCCAAAGGTTATCTTGGCAAGCGTTTGAGAATGTTTCTGGGCGTTTGCTTCATTGATAACAGTACGATATTAATAGTTCTTTCTACGGTTACCTGAGTAGTATTTAATCCGGTAAATGTACATGTAGGCCATCTAAATACTGCAGTAAGGAGGGCCATAATCAAGATCGCATTGAGTCTTTTTTCACGTACGCCCAACGAGCTGGCGTAATGGCCGCAATAACGAGATCGCCTTTAAACGGGGTCTGGGCATCACTTTTGAGACTTTTCTTGGTTGAAGGACCAAAATCTTGTCTTTCTTTTCTTGTTTTAGTTGTTGTACATCCCAACAAACCCTTTCACCTGGGACAAGTCAAGCGAGTTAGTAACAACGTCCATCCTAGATGTCAAAGTGATAGCGTCACTTGGCCTAACCCGCCAAGTTATAAACATTTCCAATCTAGCAGAGGAAATCGATCTAGAGATTCCTTTCGAACCATTAACCCCTTTGTCAGCATCAGAAGTATTCTTTAAGCAAAGAGACAATGAGAGTATACAGTACCACATTTCTGAAGTGGATACGACCAATGGCGCTATGGAATTCTATGTGAAATCACTTGGAGAGCAAGAACAAATGACAATTTTAGTAAAGTACGGAGCAAAACCTACAATCTTGGAGTACGACCTGCAGGCAAAATTACCCAACTTTTCGAGCTGCTCTTCTGAACACGACAACTGCACGGAGAATCCTTACGGCATTTTCCTGCCAAGCACATACTTGAATAAAGAGGGTACGTATTACATAGGTGTGAAATACGAAGCTGGAAGTCAGCGCGACGTTCATAGCCGAGAAAGGAGGGATTGTGGGAAAGGAGGACGTATCAAAAGGTCACTAAACTGCATTGAATACAAAGATCCACCTCCTACCCAACCTCCGAATGGAAAGTTCGCTCCAAACCAAGAAGGCTATGACCAGTCCAAACACAGCAACTACACAATGGAGTCGTTGGGCCTGGGATGCAACTATTGGAATCCTTCTAGTAACCAGTTCTCCGGGGGTGGATGCAGGGTAAGGGGGAAATATTAACTTTAATGTTTGCCACATTTTTGGATGAAGAAGGTTATTTCTACTTGGTTACATATGCCAAGTTTAATTTTGTATATGACACCAGAAAATCAGACAGGAACACACCAGGCCAAAGAAGACAAGACCAGAAAACCTAATCCAGACCAGACCAAACGAAAACCCCTCCCACACCAGGCCAGACCTAGACCATACCATATCTTACCTCTCAAGGTTTTGCTTTGTTTTACCCTCTGACAGTTGAAGTTTCTCTTTCCTTTTTAGACTGGCCGCCGACGTACCCTATCACGAACCTTGAGCTGTCGTTGCAAGCATTTAACCTCGTTCGGCGGAGGCCTCCTTGTGAAGCCAAACCCAATCGACTTCGATAAAGTGTGGATTGCCTTTGATGATATTCATAACAATATGGCTGTACTGGCTACAATGATCAGTATATTCTTGTTATATCTTCTGGTCATAATATGGGCACGGAGAGCTGACATAAGAGATCGTGATTCCCAGGTGATGACCAATGAATGTCAAGTATTTACAGCTGGGGGACATACAGGGCCGTTAAATGTTCTTACATGTGCTTTTCAGAATCAACTGGCTTTCCGTCCAAACGAAGCTATTTATTTATTTATTTATTTATTTATTTATTCTTTTATGTTATTTTCTCACTTCTGACCCCAAACTAACAGTGTTTATTTTCTTTGGAAAAGAGAGGAAGTGATGGGATCTGTTAAATTGAAGGAGGGTATTTGCATTACTAAGAAATGATTTCTGGTTCAGCGAAACAACTAGTGTTTAAATAGTAATGATCAATGAAAGTATTTCCCTGTACATTCAATGAATTTACTTTCTGTCTGTCAATTATACTTCTCTAGAAAGGAATTGTCGTCATCGGGAAGCCGTGGAACCATAATGCTTATGAAGTTACGATATGTACCAGTAAGGGAAGAAATTCAGGAACCACAGCTCGAGTTACCTTCATCATTGTTGGAGAAAACGGGTCTAGCGGTGTAATTCCATTGAGCAAGCTCGCCAAAGTGAAGTTTAGCAGAGGTTCTGTTGTCACCTGCACTATGTACCTTCCAAGCTCGCTAGGCCAGTTGCTATATCTCCATATTTGGCATGACAACGCGGGCGATGATCCCTCTTGGAATCTCGATCACGTGGTTGTCTGGGACACTCTGAGTGACGAAAGGTGGAGTTTTATGTGCGGAGAGTGGCTGGCAGTTGAAAATGACGATGGGAAGACGGAAAAAGTAATCTACGTTGCAAACATAGGCGAAATGTCTAATTACAAGCATCTGTTTTTGTCAAATAGTGCAAATGGTCTTTATGACGAGCATCTCTGGATTTCAGTAGCCGCCAAACCACCGGCGAGCAGCTTTACTCGTGTGCAGCGGGCTTCGTGCTGTTTGTCGATTCTGTTCAGCACAATGATCGCAAACGCCATGTTTTATGATAACGGGAAAGCTGACACTTCTCCTGTATTTTATCTCGGTCCTATAAAGATCAGCATGCGTCAACTGATGATAGGGATCCAGAGCAGCTTGATCATATTTCCCATCAACCTGGGCATAACTCAGCTGTTTCGTAAATCATCCACAACGACTATCCCTGTAGTCGAGGAGAAATTCAAAGCTACGCTACCTACCAAAACTACGCTGCCTAAGTCAGAATTAACGATCTTTAATCGACGATTCGGACGGAGGCCATCGTCGCGTAAGTACCTGCCTTTGCCATACCAACTACATATCACAAGCAGTATGTCTACCATCACCTCTGGTTCTGAGAGCACTTTCAACTTCAAGACAGATGACTCTATAATAACCAAGGAAAAAAGGAAAAGATATTTCTACCGCTTTTTATACTACCTGGCTTGGATATTGTGTTTCGTGTCGGTGTTTGTCTCAGCGTTCTTCACCTTGATGTATTCCCTCGAGTGGGGAAGTGAGCGATCACAACAGTGGCTTTTGTCATTCTTTGTGTCTTTCATTCAAGATGCCGCGATCTCTCAGCCTGTAAAAGTTGCCCTATTTTCAGCGTTGCTTGCTTTTCTCGTAAAATTTTCCATGGAGCAAAGAGAAAAGCACCGTCGAGTTAAGACACGGAAAATGAAGACAGATGATGATGATGATGGAAGTGCGTACTCGACCGAGGTTCAGCTAGGTGATGAGGTTGCAGGGGACGATTCTCTACCATTGCAGAAAAATGTGTTACAGAAGGCGAAGATGAAAAGAATGAAAGAGATTAAGTCGTCCGAAGTCATGACAGACGTGTTGTTCTATTCTCTGTTTCTTCTTCTTTTACTCATAGTGGCTTATGGGCACCGTGATCCAATCACGTATGAGATGACCAATCACTTGGAGAATATATTTCATGTATCGGTGAGTTGTTTTTGCGCGTTCCTAAATTACACTTCGTGCGGAAAGTGAACAACACGAAGTGGGGCGTAGCTGAATGATATTCTGTATTTTGATTTTTTATCCATCAAAAATGACTAGTTGTTCGCCTGGTGAGATTGAAGTTTCGACAACCTGAGCGGAAATCATCTTCAACTACCCTCGCCTGGAAATTACTCCAGACGAACTACTGATACTCCTGGGTTCAAACCAGTGTTCTATTAAATTATTTTCAGAGTATATTATTTTGCTTTACTTTCAAACTACAAATACTTTGGATGTTTATTTATGTTTCTGTTCTCTTTTCAGGCTCAACATTTTTCCGGCATTTGGGACTGGGTTCGCGATGACATCATTCCAGCTGTTTTTGTCGGTCCATGGTATAACGGAATGCCTGCTGCGGACTCAGAAAATGGACTGTTGATTGATAGGAATTCAGCTCTGGTTGGCATGGTTCGTCTTAGACAGCTAAGAGTTTTGAATGGTAAGAAAGAGAGCACATTATAACTATGTGAGTGAACTTTTATTGACCAGATCCTTAGCCCATTGCAAATCGCAGCAAACTAGGGTGGTCGAAAGGGAAATGGGGAAAATCCACCCACATTGTAGGTTCCACTTCTTCACTGACTCTGTCTGTCTGTCTGTCGACTGACTGTCTGTCCCTCTGAATGTCTGTCCCTCTGTCTTTCTGTCTGTCTGTCTGTATTTATATACTCATTTGTCTACTTTTCTGGGGCTGTGTCTATATCGGCCAGTAAACGTTTCCACGTCATCACAAATCCATCATTTCGTCGCTCTGTAAATGAACATTATTTTTAAATGTTTCGCGTTTCATCTTGTTTGCGAATTAAATTTTACATTTGGACTCACATAAGCAAACCTTTTGCCTTTTACTGTAATTACAAATCTCACGGAATGTCGCAAATCTTGTTTTTGCGAGTCTTTCACCATTTTGGACTCTGCCGCCACAAAGTTTCAAGTAAAAATTAAAGAAGCTACGTGTATCAGTTCGGAGAAGCCTGCTTTAAATCAGCAAATTCGTCATGTTCATTTGTCGCTTTCATTTTAATTTTTCAGCGCGTTTTTCTCTGCATTTGCCTGTTGTTCTTTTGGTTTCAGTTCCAATTTCAATTTTGTTCTTGTTATGTAAGTTATTCTGGGTAACACTTATTGAGCAACTTGTCTATTTAAAATCACTCTAGTTGTAACTGACGATGACAGAAGTTACTGTCGAAACATGTATTCAAAACTGAAAAGCGTGGTGCTTTTTTTTTTAATTCTCCCAGAGTATCTACTTAACACAAAATTAAGTTAACGTAAATCGTTTTACCTTGCAGACACGTGTAGTAATATTCCATTTATACGATATTTAGCCAGAGGTTGTTATGGCCTGTACAGCTTTCAAGACGAAGACAAAAGCCTCTATAAACCTGAATGGGTCCCTGTTCCTCCTAATATACCAATTGGAAACATATCATATGACATGTGCCCCAGGCCATGGCGTTACCATACAGCTACGGAGCTCAAAGGCGTTCCGCTGTGGGGTACGACAACTGTATACTCGGGGGGAGGATACGTGGCAGAACTTGGTTACTACCCCGCTAAGTCGCAAGAAGTGATCGATGAACTGGCCGATTACGAATGGATTGATCGACGCACGCGCGGTGTGTTTGTAGAGTTCACTGTTTACAACGCCCAAGTAAACTTGTTCAGTGTTATATCGCTACTGGTGGAAGCCATGCCAACTGGCGGAGTGGAGACATTCCGTAGAATTGACACCATACGCGTTTACAGATACGTAGGAGAGCTCGCTAACGTCGCACTAGCCGCGGAGCTTATAATTGCTTTGGTCATATTGTTCTTACTTTACAAGGTTATCAAGTGTATGTACCATCAGAGGCTGGCATTCTTCAGGAAATTTTGGAATTTGGTAGATCTTTTGCAGGTCCTTTTCGCACTCGTGTCTATTGCTTTGTACTTTGTCAAGATGATAAGTATTAACGCAACTATGAAAGACTTGAGCGATAACCCCTTCCTTTTTGTCAGCTTTTCGATGCTGCTCACGTGGAACGAAATTGACACCTACATGATCGCGTTTGTGGTGTTCCTTACAACGATCAAGTTCCTGTACTTGTTGAGATACAACAGCCACATCAAACTTTTAAATCAAACGTTTTCTAACATGCGACAGGAAATAATTCTCTTCATGGTTCAATTTCTGTTCTGGTTTCTCCCTTTTGTGATCATGTCTCACATATCATTCGGAGCTCATTTACAAGATTTCATTTCGCTTCCATCGGCATTTCAAGCCATGCTCAATGCACTCCTCGGTGCTTCCTATTTTCATGATTTGGAACAGGTTGACCGTGTTATTGGCCCCGCTTTATTTTTCTGTTACAGCATTCTCATGGAACTCATACTTCTCAACATGTTCGTTTCAATCATAAACGCAGCTTTTGGGAGTAGAGAAGCCCATCTTAAACCTTCGGAAACGGATCCAGAACTTATAGAGTTCATAATGAAACGGTTGAAAGCAATCTTGGGCGTGAATTTACTCTCTTCGAGCGTGGGCCCTGAGCAGAAATGGTTCGTGGATGATTCGAGTGACGATGAAAATGGCTACAGGATCATAAATGCAAAAAACCGTTATAATGTGTTGAACAGAAAGCTAGCTATCTTGCAGAGCAAATTCAGGGATGTCTCAATCTTAGAAGAGGAAGAAGAAGACGAAGATGTTTTGCTGGAGATGATGCTGAGGAAACACGAACAAGACAGTTTAGCGTCTTCACGAAGTGAGTGCTCAGGAACAACAGAAACTTCATTTTAAAAATACCCTAGTCTACATGGAACATTAAGAATGTTTCTTAGTTTGAACTTCGTAGTCTCCGTTAAGTTAAAGGTCCTAAACGACCTATGGACCAAACTTTAAACGACAAAAAAAGAGGGAAGTTCTCAAAATACTCCCGGTAGCTTTAAAAAAACCGAGACTTCAGTCTACACTGAACATTAGGAATGTTAATTTTAGTTTGAACTTCGTTGTCTACGTTAAGTCGAAGGTTATAAACGACCTATGGGCCAAGTAAAACCAGTTTTATATCTACATAGCGGAAATTAAAAGGGAAAAAGTGATTGTAATTACTGGTGAGATTATTTTGATACGCAATTATATCCATTTATATTGCTTTATTAGGGACGAAAATAAATCACTATTATATATTTCACAATTGTGCTGGAGTGATTGCAGCTTTCGCGTAGAGCAAACCTCTTAGAACTGCTAGTAGATCCTGAACTTCCCAGTCCCAGCCCTTCTTTGGTGGTTTCCGTCCATTGTCTTTCAAGAAAATCCGCAAAAATCTTGCAAAAAAAAAAAAATCCGCCAACGTTTTCCCTGTCACTCTAGGGATCCGCCCCCTTCCCTTTTTCTCGCGCCTCCTGTACGGACTCGTGACTCCCGCGCACTTTCCTTCGTTTTCCCACACATTTGGTGTAACATTTTTTTGTTGATACGCTAATACAGATGATTTTGACGATAAGTCACGCAGACAATAAATTGTACATCTGCATGATAAGGCAATGTAAAACTTTATGTTAGTTCATTTTGTTCAATGGTCAAGGTCATGTCCACACTTTGTACCCGAGCTCGGTGTCCGAGGACGATTCTAGCAGGAAACTAATGTGAACACACATCTTAATCGAAGTATTCACACCAGAATTCGGCCACAGTGCCCGAGCCGGGCACAAGGTCTTGACCTTGTACTCGGACACTAAGAGGTACTTGGTACTTGGAGTACCTATCGTTTGAACGTAACACTATTATTGTGCCACGTGGTATTATTAAATACTATCCACATGATATTCCACTCGGCTGCTGAGGTGTTTTTTGATGGAGGAGAAATTTTAATGTGTCTTGACATAAACCTGGGTGAGGTCAACAAAGGGTCATCGGTATTCAGAATGTTCCATCTTATCACTCCTTGATATCGAAGTGATTGTAAATGCGCGCTTGCGTTGTCGCGAGTTGGCTTTGTTCATAGACTTGGCTAATGAGGTGCTGTTTACTGGTCGTTACAGGGAACCCGGGGGAGTGCTTCTAACACTTGTGCTGGTGAGACCAATTCCAATGCCGTCATTATGTATAAAGTAGCTCTGACAAGCTCAGTTGAATTACAACTACCGATAAGGGACAAACTTTAGTTAACTGTTTTTGATTACGAGTATGTTCGGTCAAAAAGTAATAATCAACAAGATAGATATTTCTCAGTATATACTTTATTCGGAAATTGCTATATGATATAAAATATATAAGTTTATAAATAAATCTCTTCACGCTGCTTCTTGCTTACAATTGCAATGTTTTTTTTACTAATGCGGGTAAGCTAATACTTTTTACAGCACACGAAAGGCGCAAGGATGGTGGCTTAATCTACTTATAGTAATATTTTATTAGAAATCGATCAAACCAAGTTTAAAAACTTCGTCGTAAATGAGTCTGTCGGTTTAGTTCACCGATTTGTAGTAGTCTTTGAATATATGGTGTTACTGAAGCAACATTTTAAATTTTTCACGCACTTGAGAGTGTCTAATGAGGCATTGATTTAAGAAAACAAAGTTCATTTATGAAATCTCGGTTGTCCAAAACGGCACGATATTGTGTTCTTGAAGTTGCGTCATCAAAGACTGTTAATAATTATTTTTCATCGAAGTCTCGGTCCATATCCGCCACAACTTCTTTGGGTTCATGGTTGGTGTAGTTCACAGGTCTCTAAGATCGACTTTCTCGACCTCATAATGATTTCCCAGTGTGATACCTTTCCAGCCACTCCTTCACTCCTTTCATGTCGTAACCCATAGGTCCTGGCCCACCTTCGTAAACAACCCTTCCGTTCTGGACGATGTGAAAGCGGATGGGAAGAGCACCGTAAGCGAAGTTTGCTGCGTCAAGCATTGTATCCACCACCACCGGACATCCGGGAATTTTTCGGGCCACCTCACACGCGGCGCGACATCTTTCGGCTTGTGTTCTGTGCGTTCTGATTTCGTAGTTGTCCTATAAAAAGACGTGCATGTAAAAGGTAACTTAATAAAAGCGTTAAAATGTTTTGTTGTCTCGAATGCATGGTGGGAGAAGGATCACTTCAGAGGTCCAGAGTCGATACTGGTGCAGCCATTTCGGGCTTGCAAAGACCAATAGGAATAGACAGATCTTTTTGCTGTAATATAAGCTACTTGGTGTCTGAAAAGTTGTACTGGTGACAGCTAAAAGGTACTGAACGCTTATATTCTTGAAGAGGAAAGTTGTTCTATTGCTTCTTAGCCTCCTAAATGCGAAGTTGACATTGATTCGTACGGCAAAAATTAATTTCTGGGTTTTGTACATGTCCTAATTTCATAAAAATTCATAAAATATTGACTCACTTTTAACGCCCATCCGTCTGATGGGTGTGCTTCTTCGATGTAAACAACGCAAAACTCAGCGACGTGGCTGAAGTGATTGGCCATTTTCAGAAATTCATCTAACTGGCTCATGAATATTGGGCAGGTACAGCTGCCAAAGTTTAAAACAAGAGGCCGTCCAGATTGGGACATCTGTAACAAAGGAAAACAGTGTTTGCCAGTCAGTGACACCACTGGGCTGTTTGGCGCTTCGGAATCTTGCTTTATCTTCTTGTTCAGGTCTAAAGCCACGCTATGCCATACGTTCTGGAGCATTTGATCAGTGAATAAAGAGTCCCAATACGAGGTCACCGGCAACTTTACTTTGGTAACGGCATCAAAAGCTCCGATGATAAATTTCCGAAAAGCAGGCACCGATTTCAGCAAAGAGCCAATTGAAAAAAACAGCAGTAGCATGCTGTAAGCTGTGAACATTTGGACGGCTTGGACAGTCTGGACAAACATGTTGACTTCACTCTGTCCGGGTGCAGAATGAGTGTCTTAACAACCCTCCAGATGTTTTCTAATCATAAAAAACGATGTTAATATGTGGTTCGTGCCTGATCTTCCCACTGGATACACAAAAACAATAGATTGCTCAATTCTCTTTAAATCCGCCTGAGTTACATTCTTGCTTGATTGATTATCGCATACAATCAATATATCGGTACAATAAAGCCTACCATTGAATTTTGCAGGAAATACCGATCCCAGACACACATATTTGGACGCCTTCAGCGCATTTCCAGATTTCAACAATTAACACCCTGTCTCTATCACAAGACAGGCTTCCTCGTCTATTTTAAAACTTGAAAAACATGCTATCGTGGCTAAATCAGAATTAAGCAAATAGACTCTTTTGTCTTCTGCACGATAATATTATCAAACGCGCGCCAAAATAACAGGCAATGTGTTTTAATGGTGTTCTTAAAACATTTCCAGCTATTTAGCCTTAGAATATGAAGGGTCCTCCACGTTAGGTGCTTGTTTGAAAGATTGGTTTCTGTCCATAATTTTTTGAGGTATAAAACTGTTCGTGTTGATGAAATAGATTGTGTGCACACTATGTAAGAGCTCACATCGTCCACAATACTCAAAGGATTTAAGAATGTAATGCGACTAAATGTTCTTTGGAAATTATTCCTTGGGGACAATTTTGGCTGGTTTTGAAAAAGCACGTCCAAAAACTCGCAAATAAGTAAAAAAAAAAAAAAAATGCCTGGACATGATCCAGGTGGTTGTTTTTCTGGGTAGAAAGCTGAGGTCAATTTTTGTTTGAATTTTTTCAGTATTTGTTTTTCAAGTCTCATTGATATTCCTGTTACCATGGTGTTAAAACGATGTTTTTTCTTTACTAAACCGTGTCTTCTTGTGACACCTAGAGAGTTCGTGATACTATGTAAACACTGCAGACAGGCAGGAGGTAATGAGGGTTGCCGGAGTCATCCCATCACGTACATCTTTAAACGAGCGAAGGGGATCTTAGACATGTCCTTAGCTGAATTCTAGTACCGTATAAATGTAATTGTACACGAATATTGCACCCGGCAATCTTACACAAACAAACCTCCCAGTTACAGAATTATATTTGAAGGCAATTTTCAACTGGTACTAACTAGGAATGATTTATAAACAGAAACTGTATATTGCAAGCACGTAAATCCGTCCAATTTCTCTTCCGTTTCGACAAAAATGAGTCATGGAGGTGCAATCACAAAAATGTTGAATTAGCATTTTGTGATGATGCGATTTTCTATTTTGAGTTCTTCGGTTAGATCACTACGTAATTGTTTACGAAGTCGAGTCTCGCAGGGAGCCCCAAACAGGTTTATTTGACGGGCACAGTATAACTCTGAGGCCGTGTTTTGTGCCTTTTCCCGGAAATCTCGATATTTAAGCCTTACATCTTAGAAGCCAAACCATCGTGTGGTTCATAAGCGCCACATTTCGTGTCGTTGTCTTGAAAACATAGCCTGATTTCGTGGCTCTGTAGGTGCTCATGACGTCAATGGAAGGGGCTTCGTGTACTAGGGAATCACTGAACAAAGAATCATCCTTGTATTTAAAAAACTACAAAACAGAGAGGCACGCTACGCTGGAAAAAAAGCTCATGCAACGCAGTGGAAGTCATGGTTTTAATAACTTGGGGGTAAAGATCTGTAAAGATTTCAATGCCAGGTTGATTCAGTCTGCCATGTCAACAAGCTAGCGCGGATTAGCTGCTTTGTTCTCATGATGGTTCAAAACAAATTTTAGTGAGTAGTTTCTGAGAATAAGGCACTTGATCATGGTATTGTGATGAACCGAATTCTCCCAAGTCATATGATACAGAATGTTATAAGGTAAGAAGGGAGGATTTGGTTTCTGAAGAATGCAATAGTTTGGTCCGTTTATGATAACCATTTACACGAGTGGTCGTGTTGACCAGATGAAGAAATTGTTCATTTTGAACCTCTCGTAAATGAGTTGATCATATAGCCGGGTTACTCAAGTTCATTAACTCGATTTTCTTTGCATAAAACCTCCCAATAACCAATACGCAAATTATGACAACAATACTGAATAAGTCTCATTCAAAATCACGGTACGTTGACGCATTTAACGGCCTTGAATTTACAGTTGAACCCGCTGTCTATATCTCAAGGAAAACGAAAAATCGTTGGAAATAGTAAATGAATGAAAAAGAATATCCACGGGAAATTATTTGATTTCGAGATGGAGTGGGTTAGAGTAATCGACTTATCAGTTATAAAAAGAGATGGAGCTCGAGGTTTAACTGTATATTGGTGACTTAAGATGACAAGGCAGAAGAGAACCGGGCAAAAGGCGCCGACCGACGCTAAAAAGAAGCAGATAATAAAGATTAAGCTTGCGTAGCAAGAGTTCCTGTACGAACGTAAAAGCTTTTTCCACATTCCGACCGCGCGCCCCATAACTCTCATGCACGTCGATTTTTTTGCTGTCGCCCCAATTTTTCTCGCCATCAGCAAGCTAGAAAGGTTTTGGTCGTATATGGAATAGGCCAATGAAGATTGAAAGGCGGCTAACCGGTTCAACAAGGTTGAAGTCCTGAATGCAGAAAATGGAACACTGAATCTAGGCTAAAGGGGCAAATTCCATCTTCAGTCTTCTTTACATCTTACTTCTCGCAAATTGAATTACCCTCGCCCGTGATGGGCTCTTGCATTGGTCCAAATCAACTGAAAAAGTTTGTACAACACTTCTAATTGAAAACAGTTCCTATTGCTACACTTTAGTTGAATGAGCCAAGATGTTTTATTTGAGAAGCGGCTGGTTCCGAAAAGAAAACGGCCTTACTGAGTACTTTTTGTGTTGAGTGCCCAAAACAAAGCAATTACATTGGCCAATCACGATTAACGTAAACAGGACAATGGACAAATTAGAAGACGAAGCAAGAACATGTCACCAGAGCGAGACGCGGGTAAATGCGCGTGACCAAGTCGTTATTGTTTTTTTTTTTCCGCATTTGATTGGTTGAGCCGATGGTACCACAGGGGACACAGACAATCTAAAGAACCAATCAAAACTCATAGTAAGAGCATGTAGCTGAAGTGAAGCGAGGAGAAACGTGAGCGCGCGGCTTGCAATTGGGTTTGGTTTTACTTCAGACTGGATCAGAAAGTGGCGTTAGCTTTTATACCAATCACGTTGCGTAACAATGTGAAACCAGATACTTTACCAGACCCAAGTAAAGAAAAAAACAGAGTAAAGCAAAAAAAAAAAAAGCAACTGGGGCTTACTTTCTATAGTATCTAATTACGTTTTTTTTTATTGAATAGTGGCTTGTTAGTGTAATGGCGGCAAATGGACGTTACGGCGGCGTCTATGAAGTGGGAACAAGCCCTTTTGTATGTAGGATGGGACGCATGTTGGAGGAGCAGTAAGCAAGCTGGTGCACACGAAGCGGATTGAGGCATTAAAATGTGTTGTACATGTATTGGATACAGTTTGCATGAACGGTGCTCATGATTCGAAAACGGGACTATGACACAAGGAAAACTGTCGCTGCAACATGTCCCTGCTTCGTGTTCTCGCCACATGTCTCCTAGTGTGTGCCGACCTTCAGACATGGCAAAAGATAACGTAATTTGTCGTTGGCCAAGTTTGCGTCTGTGCTTCTGGATTAGGATTTTTTTTTATTGAATAGTGGCTTGTTAGTGTAATGGCGGCAAATGGACGTGTACTTTAAGGTCGGCACACACTAGGGGATACGTTACGGCGGCGTCTATGAAGCGGAACAAGCCCTTTTGTGTGTAGACAAAGGACGCATGTTGCAGGAGCAGTACGCAAGCTGGTGCATTATGCTGGCATTAAAATGTGTTGTAGCGGATACAGTTTGCAAGAGCAGTGCGCACTATGCGACATTGAAAATTGAGGTCATTTTGTCCCTGCTTCAGTGACCATCGAATTCAAACCAGCTGAATTTCATGCAACATGTCGCGGGTAACAGATTGTTCTCGAAAACGGGACTGTGACACGAGGAAAACTGTCGCTGCAGCATGTCCCTGCTTCGTGTTCTCGCCACATGTCCCTTGGTGTGTGCCGACCTGCATGGCACAAGATAATGTAATTTGTCGTTAGCCAAGTTTCCGTGTGTGCTTCTGAATAGGATTACGACACTTGTCTCGCTTTGGAAAAATAATCCCACAGCTCCTAATTATTTAAAAAATGACTCTAAAATGCCTGCACGTTCTCGCCAGTAAGAGTACAAAGTCTCACCAGAGCGATCACGTCCTCTAGTCCTTTTTATTCATCTTGTACCTATTAAGTATTCATAGCTGTCTTAGTCGCAGGCTTTATATTGCTGTTGTTTCACGCTCGGCTGGGCTGTAATACTTTAAAGATTAGTTGTGATTTTATGGGATTATAATCATCACGAATTCAGTTGTTCAGATTATTTGTTTTATCTCTTAAATATGAATTAAACGTTTCGTCATACAAATGGTCCTCTAATCAAACAAGGCATAACTGCAGACCGTTGTAAGGCTTCACAGCCAAACCCCAAAATTGTTGTTTCCTTATATTTTAGGAACTTGAAAGAAGACCAAAAATTCTGCGTGAACAGAAGTTAATCTATTAATGTCATTAAATTCAGCAATTAGACTAATACCGAGCCATTTTATTACGAAATAGCAACCAGACGCAGCCGAATCGACTAACACTCGTAAAATAGGACCGGAGGGATGGGGCACTCTTATAAGGATCTGTATGGGAAAGCTCCACACGAAAGGGTTCCTTTATCTTTTTCAGGCTTGGGCATGGGGTGTATAAAAAAATGTAGGGCTTTAATAAGTTGAAGTAAAGAAAAGGGTACGATTAAAACCCATTATTTAGGTATATAAAAGGGATTTTCAAATTAAAATAGCTCGTTCTGAAAACTTTAGGAATAAAATTTAGGATTAAAATTTCGGAACATTTTGGTAAAATCATTTGCTCGATTAATAGAATCGTTTCCAGGATAAAACTTTGTTGGAAACTCCCTCCCCCAGAGAAAAATGAGGGTACGTCGTCTAATTGATTAGGCAATATAGGATAGCGGCAAGAACAGTCAAAACCTTACAATCCAAGGCCCCCAAGAACAGAGTAAATAATGAAACCAATTTTACACCGCAGACGTTTAAAATAGACAGCGAGTGCCTGAAACCAAAGAAGCAGATCAGCTAAAGACTGGGCGCCAGCGCTCGAGTGACATTCAAAACGGAAGATAAAAAAAAAAAACAAATCGGCCAGGAAGAGCGCCACGTTTTCCTCAATAAGTTGCACGTCAAATAGAAACGCCATAACCTGCACACGAGCAAAGTGGCCCATCATTAGGCCGGAACTTATCACGATTTCTGCAGCACGAAGCGACGGGAGTATTTCCACTCCCCCCTGGACAGGATACTCGTCCACCGCAGGGTTACCCCCAGCATTAAATTTACCAGAAGCCATTTGTACAGCTGGCTGGAGAGAGGCACTGTGAGAGTTAAGTGTCTTGGCCATGAGAAACGCATTAGAGTTATTTTTAATTTAATTTATTTAACTTATTTTTCTCCTTCAAACAAGAACAAACAAGTGTAAAAAACCACATCAGCAAAATGAATCGATCACTGACCACAGAGTAACAGTTAGAATATGCAGAGTTTTTCTCGTCATTGAAGATGAGGTATCCTAAGCCAAATGTATTTGGGAAAGTAAAACATGTAATAAGGCTCTCTTATTATAGAATTCCTTTGCTAAAAACTATGTACGAGGACTTAAAACAAGACATCGTCTTACAAAATGAGTTGTTTGTTGATTGTGCAATGTTTACTGAGTATTGCTCGAGAGGCTTAAAGTCTCTATAGTCGTTACATGGTCCAGCAGTTCCGACTTCTGGCCCGCTATCTCCAACACGTAAGACATTTCAGTTAAAAAATAACATACTTGCCTCATTGCAAGATTACTATTCACGTAAAAAAAGCTCTGATGGTTTGGTATGTGCATACTTTAAGGGCCGTACCACTTATATATCCCCGGATTTTCTTTAGATCTAGAGATTCCGTGCTCCTTGATTAGACATACCGACATTGGTCTAAGTAACTCTTTGTTGGATTAAAAAACTTGTGGTTTGTCCGAGATTAGTACTAGTGTTATATTATTGTCAAACCGCTTTGCTCCAGATCCAATTGTAAACTCTTGCACAACTATCTTCAGTTTGATATCTGAATATTTCACAAACTTAACCTATTTGCTCTCTCTTATTTACTGAAACGGATAAATGATTTGACACAATATTTAGGAAAGGCCGGATGAGTTGTTTTTTTTTGGCAAATCGTTTTACTCGAGCTCGTGACTCACGAGTCTTCTATAGCATATACATGATAGTTCCAGACCACTGGGGTTCGAAAGTTGTCGACTATATGTATAAAGCTGCTGCGTTGTTTCTCTATGGATAGGCTCTCCCATATTATAAGTGAAAAAGAGCGCCATCCGGGACTCGCATACTCGAAACACTCAAAAATGCTCTAAAGTAGCCACGAAGTCCTCATCTCCCCTTTCAGACAGTTTCTCGAGAGGTATTACAACAGCTAAGTATTCCGGCTTGTAGGATTAAGGACAAACTGGGCTCCTGGGATGAGTAACTGACTGGGCCAGGATAATAGCGTCAAAAGACAAAACCTTTCAGAGACACGGTTTCAGAAACCTTTTTTTTGCCCAATAATTTCTTTCCGCCGCAGTTCCGAAGCGATACGTCTAAATTCTCTTTTTCCGTAAAGGAATAAAGTAATATTTTGCGGGTATCATACACGCCTGTTACCATAAATGCACTACTGATCATGTGTTGAACACTATCAACAAAAAGAAAATTGTAGTGTCAGCACGCAGGATGGCCACCCACATTTCAATATCAACAAGCTGCCAATGTTAGGGTTACTATGTGAAACTGTTCTCGACATCGCTAGAAATGAAGAGTATCAAGGTTGAAGAAAATTTTGTTTCCATGCTTATGGAAAATTTTTGCGCGGAATGACAGAACTGGACCCAATAAGTTGCACAGTCCCCTGAAAATGGACACCGCTTTGAAGTCGTTGAAGTTGTTGCTGGTCTAAAGAGTGTATTTTGATAGGAGAAGAGAGAAGCTGAAGGGAAAGAGAACTAATGAAATTGCAGAGTTTGTAAATGTTGTCCAGTTTTTTTCACACCAACAAACATTGCGTAGGCGTTCATTCCAGGTAATTGTATCAACACGTTAAACTTGACTAACCAGCTGGAATGTCCTTTCAAAAACATATCGCCCAGATGCCGGTGTTTAGTAAAACCTTAATAGCCTTTTAGCGTAGGAAATAGCTTATTGATATATAAGCCAATACCACAAAAAGATTAAATATAATGCGTTATTAACAGCAGCAAAGACATTTGAAGAAGGAGCTGATTTCAATGGTTTACGATTGTGTTGCCCATCCGGAGCAAAACAGCAGTCAGCAAAGGTTATGCATCGACGGGTACCCAAGAAACCGTTTTGTTGTTCTTACATTCCAAGCCTGACAAACCTCTTTGTCTTCTGCGCATTTGGTGCAAATGGACCAAAAAGACAAGTTAATATCTTTCACAGCAATCGCACTCTTTTATGAGGGTGGCACGTGATGAGGGCCAAAATAAGTGTGTGACTCGTGGACACGATGGATAGCAACTAACAGACACGTGCTTGTTAGAAGTAGCTAAAAGCATATGCGATACGCGAACAAGGTTAAAATTCGTGCGAACGTGTCAAAAACGTAAAATGCCCCATTTGGTACCCTCTGCTATTACTTGATCAACTTGTACTAATACACAATACACATGTACACATGTTAAATGAACATCTTTTGCAGGCCAGATGAAGACCCCTGCCCAGTGTCAAACGTTAATTCAGTAATTGCTTACTGATTTAATAGGAAGTGCTTTGCTTTTGTGGTTAGATCTTGCAAAGATATTTCGAAAACGGTGGCTTTGATCACTGAATAAAGATCCCACAAGAATTACTTGACTGAGACATTAGACGTAAATGTATTTAGAGAAAGCAGTTCTGATACTCAGTGACAAAAAAACGTAAGATTTCGCTGAGTTAGTCTATGATTAGAGAACCCTAAAGACTATTTGTTTACGTAGCTACACGCTGCTGACGTATATACAAATTGGATGCGAAGACGTATATACAAATGGTGAGAAGTCTATTCAGTAACAAAAAATACAGGCACTACTACCATATTCACATGTTTCAAACAATAAACGATAGGAGTCTGAAAAGAAGAATATATAATATGTGATCTATATAATGGTTATTAATGCGAAGGAATGTGGATCAAACACTGAAGTTTCCTTTTTTTAATTACTTTTCCGTCAAAGATGAGAACGTGAAAAGCACTTATGCTACCCATTCTTACTAGAAATTGTTAACTAAATTATCGTCTTTCGCTGTCAGAACTAAGTATATGTTGTGGACATGGTATGCTTCACTAAAGTTTCCAAAGGGCATTGACTCGAGTATGCCCGCCTTCTTAAAGTTTTTCAAGGTTTAATTAATTTATCACTAGAGCAAAATCCATTTTCATCTTGTTACTCCTGATCCGGGATTTCAATGTAGGCTTATAACCAGAGCCGGAAACGCCTGACGGCTTGGCAAGGCCAGGGTTAGTTTCTCTAGTCTTTGAACCATGCCGGAGTGTCCTCTTGATATATCTTTTTGATTTGATTGCCATATCAGTTTTTGCTTTGGACAGTCTGAACCCTTCTGTGGTATTTCTTCTCTTACGCAAAGATTCCTCTCTTATCGGCAAAGGAGAAACTTAACACCAGTTTTCTCTGTCAGTCTCTCGCAACATTTTAAACACAACGTCATTGTTGTAGTAACTTTGCTCGGTCCAACCATGTCTTCACCTCTTGCATTCGGTATTTCATGGGCCCTGGGCCACCCTCGTAGGCAATTTCACTGTTTTGCACGATGTACAGTCGAATTGGCACAGCACCGTAGGCGATATTTGCCGCGTTTAACATGGAATCCACCGCCACAATACAACCAGAAAGGTCGACGGATGTTGTCATCTTCTGAGCGGCCTTACATCTCTCAAGTTGTGTACGGTGCATTGGAATGTCACTGATCCCCTGATTAAGATAAAAACAAGAGCAGTATAATCATTTGGCTCTTTTATTTTAATTTTCATCTAATTGTCTGGAGTTTGTTTAGTCAGCTCTAACGGCACTGTGTCGAGTTTGTGGCACTTCTCCAAGTTTGGTCGATGGCCACCGCTTGACAACAAAGTTGTTTACATCGATCTCATCTGTGCAGGCCAGCAAATTATTTAAAGTGCATTTACATGTTAAAAATAGACATGAGCACAATGAGCTGCACACGGTAAAAAGGAAAGTATTTTTTGTTACCTTAAATGCCCAGCCATCTACTGGATGTGCCTCTTCGATGTAGACCACAGCAAAATCGGCCACCTCTGCAAAGTCGTTCTTTAATTGTTGGTACCTTTTCAACATTTGCATGAACACTGGGCAGGTTGAGCTCCCGAAATTAAGCACCAGAGGTCGGCTGCCCCTTGCAAAGTCCAGAAGCCGGTGGCAACGTTTTCCATCGACCGACACGACTGGAGAGTTGTAGGCCTTGCCGTGCAGTTTGACTTTCTTATTCTTGTCAGCGAGCACGCAATGATAAACATTCTGAAGCATTTTCCAGGTAAACAGCGAATCCCAGTAAAGTTCCGTTGGCAAGGAAGTGTCTGTCATTTTGCACATAGCAATACTGACGAACGACTTGAAAAAAGGGACAATCTTTAAGAGCCATCCGACGGTGAACACAAAAACGAGTGTCGTATAGAGGAAGAACCTCTGCATGCCTTGAAATTCCACAAACATCTAGACTGCAATCAAAGAGCTCACCAATACTTGGTTTCGAATCGTTCCCGAATGAACAAATATTTTGTTTGTTACTTTTTATATACGCGCCTACTCAGTCCACGTAAAAAAAAATCCGCTTTCGGTGAGTGACTTAGAACAATACGGTAGCAAATCTACTGCCCGGTGTATAATTACCACAATTAAAAATGACACCATGTCATCCCACGGTGAAATGAGTAGTGGGAGCGGAAAACCCTAGAATATTCTCAGAAAAATGAAATCTTCGAGCAGAGAACTCTGCTTGTCTTGAATATTTACTCCTTTTTCTTTTTTTTTTTTCTTATAATTCCTTACCTTTAAGTTTAAAATACGAAGCCATACATGGTCCATGTCGTTAATTGTTATATTTTGTGGTGACTGGTGCCAAAAACCAGTCACTCGTTTCATGACGCAGGAAATCGAAATTTGAGTCCACAAAACGCTTAACTGATGTTATGTGCTCTTAATTTTTGATTTTGTGATCTTTATGGATAATTCACTGACGTTTTTTCGCTTTCGTGCTCAAGGTGTAAAGTCACTGCACAATTATCGTGATTACTAAGAGTCAATAAAGCCGCCATATACAAATGTATCCCTTGGGGCGCGCTCCTAATCTAATGCAATTAACAACAAATCAGTACTGTACGTTACGACTCATGCGCCGCTAACACCTGGCCGTACAGTTCAAGCCACACAATAACAACAAACACACTGGCTTCAAAATGCTTTTACTGAAGTGTCCGGTCTTAAAAAAAAAAGAAACTATTTTACATTTCGCTTCCGCTTCTACCGACATCAAAGATAACGCTCCATTAACATGAGCCTAATGAGTCGTTTGTCATAGCAAGAAATAAGAACACACTTTTACTCAGCCATTGTGGTTCCGTTCTTTTGTCGTATGCCTATACGCCCCCTTCAAAGGTTTACCTGCTGGACCAATGATTGCATTTTGAGATTTTTCACTTAAAAGATATCGTATCATTGATGATTTCCAGTAACTATTCAAGGTTGCACTACTGAATCAAGTTTTCTGATGTAAGTGGCTTACTGACTCAGTGATACAATCTTTTTTCACATCGGCACTATGCAAATGGTACTTGATATGTTTTCACAGTAAGTGTATATATCTTATTACAAACCCGGGGTATTGCAATAAATATTTTTGAGAACTGAGCAGTTATATTGCAGCTCTATGGGGAGGCTGTACGTATATCAAGTCATAATGCAAATGAGCAGCCGTTATTTCAGCTGTGCTGCATGCTTCACTCTAACAATAATTTTGTAACCTCAAATATTTACTTTTCCGAAATCCTGGTTGTGAACCCTTCTCGTCGGTCTCACGCGGAGGTCGGAATGCGGGGATTAACAATAACCTGTTATACCGGTCTGCTAGAGTGCAAGTAGCGTGAGAAAACACTTGTGCTTGTCTCTCGCGGTAGCTCTATTGCACTGAATGCAGTTGAGTAAATAATCGTGGGGTATTATTGTATACGCGATAAAAGATATCGGCACGGTCAAAAGATCAAGTAAAGCTTAAACACCTTAAACGTTTTTTCTTCACCTGTCCTTTCATCGAATTTTGAGTAGTAAAATATTTTACTTACGGGAATCACCCACTAAACCGTGGTGATAGAGAGACTCTCTTGGTGCTTGACAATATACAGACGACCCACGCTCAAGTCACGAGCAGTAATATGACAACGGGTTGACCGCTAAGAACTACAAGAATGTATATCGGACTTGCTGTACTGAGAAAGTCGAGCATATTTTGGCCAATTACTTAAGGACCGATTGTCCAACATAGGGTCATGTTAAACGTTAACTTCGAGTTAAGTCATTTATGAAACACCAACAATTATTTCCCTCAGAAAAGACCAGAAAAGAAAAACTCATCTCTCTTAATTTCCGTACCGTCGGCTCAGCAGTTTTCACTTTGGACTATCTCCAATCGTCCCTTAAATTAGCGGAAATTGAACGGGCGCTTCTGAAACGGACTGAAATTAAAACCTAGTGACTCTTAACCCCAGATTAGCGCAAATCGGTTTTACGAACGACCGAAGCGACAAGATTAAAATAAACTTAATTTTGCCATGTTTGTATCCTGTTGCGAGTCTGGGACCTTGTAGTGGTGGTTTTAAACGGTTTTCGTGATCCCACTGCTAAGGACTTTAATCTAAAATACGACAATTTTTCTGGCTATGACAAATCCAAAGTAACACTCTCGACAAAAGCTTGGGCAGCCTGTGGCTACAGTTCATGCGTGAGAAAAATGATGACGTCAAACATCCAGTAGTTTCAGTTATTTACATATATAGACATTTCTTGGTCTGGATAATCGTGACCTTGCCGCGCATAATAGCCATAAATAGCATGCTTGACGTCATAATTCTCACAGCTTCTAACAAGGTTTTCATCGTCAACACTAGGTTCAGGGATAAGTTTTATTAGTCAGTTCCATTACCCTTGGTTATCTTGTAAAGATAAATGATATACGATTACAACATATATTTGAAAATTGAAACATTACTTCAACAACAAAGGGAAAAAAGGTTTTAGTTAAGAGTTAATAGGGTAAAACTATTAAAAGAAGAAGAATAACTCAATCAAAGTGTCGTGATTTTAATTTCGTGACCGTGTGTCACGCCAATATCCAGAAACAAGCTTGATGGAAAGTGATGACGTAATTCCCTTGTTTGTTTGAGTTCGGCCGCAAAAGAAATGTTCTCTTGATTATTGGAGTTTTCCCTGTCTGTTGCTTATTATTGGTGAATATTCATGAATTTCTTAACGTTTTAAACCTGTTGCGTGAATAAAGTACAGACGTATCACGTGATCTGGACTTCGTGACATGCATTGCGTGATGTTTAAAACTTCTGGTGAGTTCTTGAATATTCACGAGAGTTCATTAATCTGCTCGGCTATCCAGTGGTTGGAAGGTTTTTCCTAATAGAAAAAACAAATAGGAATTACGACATCATCAGTTCAAAGAGCAACCCGATCTCTCCTCTTTCCGCTCTTTCGGTAAGGTGAGAAGCCCTGGAACGAGGTTGTTCAATGACGTCCATTTTTGATGTTTAGGGGCGCGGCAGAGGCTCCGTCATCACGAATTTCATGAGCGACAGTCTCCTAGTTGAGAGTTTAGCCTCGAAAGTGAAACTCTCAAGATCTCTACTCAAGACGTTTTTTGTGTCTTGTCTTGTGGCTTGTAAGCTATATTACTCAACAATTCTCATAATAAAACCATTTTTCTTCCTGGAATGCTTCTAAGACCATAAAATGTTTTAAAGTCATCAATAAAGTCGTTCGACTTTCTTTTTTTTTTTAAAATAAAAGTTAATTATTAATTAAAGACATCTGTTAACCGTAAGGAAAGTAAGTCATCGGTAAGTTCCAACTTTTCTTATGACTTCTACAAATCATTATGTTAATATTCTATTAGCAAAATTCATTTCATCTTGCTTTGATCGAAGCAATATTCCTCTTTCAAATGTTACCGATGTAACTTGATTGCTATATCATAACTTTATTACATGTTCACGATAATCATTACTGTTTCAGCTTAAGTTTACAAAAGCTTTTGTAACACAGTAGTGCTCTTATGGTTATGCAAATAAAGCCAGTTGTTGTTGTTGTAAGTTAGCCATTAGCCATGAAAGACATCATTAAATTGAGACCCTCTAGGTATCATGGGATTTGTCAAGATGCGAACAGCTCCTAGTTATTGCCACATAACATGCATTTATACATACATATTTTCCAATAGTTTGGTCTTTTAGGTTACATAAATATTACATATAGTCAGTTTGTGTTCCGCGAATGTACATTAGGGTTAGGGTCAGGGTTTAGGTCTTAGAGTTAGAATAGAATTTTCGCCACTGAGAAGGTGAATGAAAGGAATTTCCCTGCGCATCGACTATCCCTCTGGGATAGATATGGGGAATGCCCAGAAATCTCATGGCGCAAACGTGTTATAGAAAATTAGGGTTAGCGCCTAGGGTTAGGGGTTGCTGAAGTTTCACAAAAACAATTACTTGTCGATTTTTCCCATTCATTAGCCTGCGTAGCAAGCGTTCCCTTAGGAAGAGCTTTTCCGCATTCTGACCGCGCGTAAATTTAAATGAGACCAAAAACTCAGCTCGCCCCACCACTCCCTGCTTCGTCTAATTTTTGCTCTAGCTCCAATTTACGCGCGGTCAGAATGCAGAAAGGGAACTCTTGCTACACAGGCGTCCCAATCATGGGATAGGTGAGGGAAATGGTCGGAAATCAGAGCGCACAGACGTCTTTTAGAAAATCAGGGTTACAATTCACTGCACGGAGAGTCTGCTGGAAACTAATTCCCTTGCGCATCGTGTAGTCCCATGGAATAGGTGAGGGGAATATCCTGAAATCTCAAATAAAATGCTGTAAAGAAATTAGGGTTAGCAGCTACCTAGGCTTAGGGTTAGCTCAAGTTAGGTTTTAGGTTTAGATGTGGACATGAGGACAGCTTATGAGTACAGCTCCAACGAGATGCATAACGGACGGACTTATTGTCTCTTAACATGTCTGCATTTCATAGTAAATGGGTATTAGGTAGTTCGTCCTGTGTGATTGTCCGGGTGACGGTAGTTCTGAAAAAAACTGTTGTTGGTGACTGACGTTTCGCCAAACTGAACGAACGAGACTTATAACACAATAGACTGACAAACACTATTCACTCGACTCTGAAGATGACTTCTGCTAAGATTGACGAAACGTCAGTCACCAAAAACAGTTCTTTTCAGAACTACTATCACCCAGGCGATCGCACTAAACGTCTACATTTATAGTTTTTGCAATAGGTTGGTGTTTTACTAACCCTTATTGTAGTAATATCTAGAAAAATTACTAAGATTGACGCAAAAACGTCCTAAAGGCCCTTTACTGAGGGTGTCAACATAAATACATTCCCATCGATTTTCGTGATAAATTAAGGTAATTCCTATTTGAAACTGTCAAATATAGGTTTGTACATTGTTTATCACTAGAATGAGTTTCATTTTATTAAAAATTCAAATCAATTTGATAAATGGAAAATCAGGTGGAAAATGATCAAGGAAGCTGAAATTTTAGCATTTATAAGTCAGCGGCATATGGACTTTGTGTGTGGATTTTTGAGGAAAATCGGCCGACCCCCATTTCCAAGTCTGCCCCGGTCTCTCATCGTATTTCTTCACTCCATAAAAGCAATACCACTGGCTTTGACGTGATGATCACACACGCAAAGAGAATTTTGAAATTTTTAGCAATTGCAACAAACAAGTGCCACCGCTATCGCTTTTTTCTCTCTAGAGGAAAAACAACTATTTTATCCATTTTGTATCGAGTTATTGAGAAACTCGTGGAAATTTGGGAGACCTCCAAAAAAGCAATTTTTGTCTAAGTTCCGTGTTCCCACAGCATTTCTCGTGCTCCAAAACTCCCACTTGTGTTTCCATAACTCTTGGAAGCACGGAAAAGCTTGTAATGTCCATTACTCAAATATTGGCACAGTATATCTGTTATCAAATTTATGTTTTCTTTCCCGAAAACCGCAGTTTATTAAGCGCATTATTTTGGGTGATTGGTTAACTCGATTTCAAAGTTTATCGTTTCTGTTACATCATCAGGAATTACCTCGCTGATAGCCTGCGCGTCATTCAGTTCAAAATGGTTTATGCAAGTAAAAAAAAAAAGGAAAGTTCCCCTGGACAAATGCTGACTCACGATTGGTCCTTTCTCTAAGCTTCGTCATTAGTTCAATTGATTGCGTTCACCGACATCGATGTTGGAAGGATTTCTGGCAGAATAATTTGATTGCAGCAATCAAAAATTGCTTTAATGATTTGGCGGAGTAAATAGCTGATTTTGGGATAAAAGTCTTGGAATTACGTTTTTTTCTTTACTGACATTCAGGGACTGAAAGAAAGCAATACGTTCTGTGTGTTTAGGTTTAAGAGATTTAACAGATGAAAATCCCAGACTTCACGGTGGCAATAAAGGTAAAAAACCAAGCCGCATTGCGGAATATAAAGAAGTAAATTTCTTAACTGCTGAACGCTGATTGGTTAAGAAGTTGTTCCATTTGACAAATGGTGGTTACTTAATCTCCCAGCCTTTTATTGTTATCAAGCCATGTTTCATAGTTGTCTCCTTTTTATGACGATATTTTCATGACAGCTGCTTCGAAAAAATAAAAAAAACGAGTGCATGAACAATGCCTGGAAGATGAATGAGCCGAATTTTGAATTTTGTCGTGTCACATACACTAAAGAATCGTAAAAGAGTCTCCGTCTTTTGTTTGATAAACGGGTTGTAAATTATTTCACCTGTTTTTAAAGGGAAAAATATTTTTTCTTCGGGGATTAAAAGTATTAAGCTTTTTCGTAAAATGTGAATCTCTCAGCCTCGCTTCAACTGTGTTTCGCCTTGTAATGCAATGTTTGATTGATTTCTGGTCGATGCCGAGACGATGGAGTAAGTCGGAGCTATTAAAACAAAATGTTGCGTGCACAGAAGTGAATATGGCAGCGCTTGTAGTAGTAAACTGGGAAAAACCATTTCCGCGGTACGTTTTATAGATTAGATGACCTAAGGCGATAAGAAAATGGATGTAAAATCTCGCAAGCGATTGAGATCGCGGGGCTCTGTTCGTAACTGGCGCCTTAAATGCGCTGCATGTTCTTTCCAATCAGCGGCCTACCCGATAATAGCGTTTTCTGTACTTTGGCGTTTATATATCATTACTTGATAGTTTCCTACTTTAGTTGGTCATTGGAGCTGGGTGGATGTTGATCTGAGAGAGAAGTTTCGTCGACTCAAAAATAAACATGGAAAGCTTAAACATCACGGAAACCGACTGAGAAAAGCCTTCAACGACAAGAAGTCCTCCTACGTTGGCAAAATTTGTACAAGGTATGTTTCACCCCGTATAATTCAGATAAAATCGAGCGATTTTTTTAAGCAATTGTAAACGTCTTCAAGCCGGGTACACTACGTACTCAGGCATTGTTCAAAAGGCAACCGTGATCTTGATTTTGATTTCTTAATAATAATTCTTAACTTAAGCAATTTTTGTGTCGTGTAAATTTTTCTTCAAAACAAAAAATTTATTTCAGCACAGAAGCGAAATAACAAAAGATTCAGAACAACGTTGCTGTTATTCGTCACGTACCTTACCTAAAATTAATTATAAGAAAAATAAAATAAGATTTTACTAGTTGCCAGCTAATTAATTAGAGTTATTCGAATTTGGAATGAAAATTGGAAATCTATTCTTTCGTTTTTCCTCTCTGATAAATCCGGAAATATTTCAGTTCAAATGGCAATATCGCCTAAAGATTTTCTTTTCATTAAACTTGTGCAATATCATGTCTGTTGTAAAAAGTTAGAACAAAACCGATCCTGTCAAGTTAAATTTATTTCCCCCTTTAATTAACCTTCAACAGAAAGCTCCGCCAATCGTCGATTCTGTTAATGAGTACTTGCGTTTTCATTAAAACAGAGGAAGATATTTAAATTTCCGCTATACAACAACTTAAAATAGCTTCATTTTATTGCTGCAATTGCTGCAATATTATATCGATGACTAAAATTAGTTTCATTATTTGTTGTTCGGTACTGTTGGTTTTGACATATTGTCTGAACTTTAATGTCATAAATCGTGTGAACCTTACTGATGACAAAGCTGTTAATTTTAATTAAGACGTTTGGGGAAAGTCCGACAGCCCATTTTAAAAAAACATCCTTTTCGTCTTCATCACATTGATTATTTTCAGTATATTACTTTGCACTTAGGTTTATTCCACGAAAGAGAAAAGAGTTTTTTTGACATGCTAAGCTCTCCAGGCATACATCACGTTTTCTTGTGCACAACCTTTTTATCCAGTCATAAGACTAAAAACCGGTTTCTTGGAAACAGCCCACAAATGCATAACGTGTTGAGAACACAGCAAAACAAGTAATTTATTTGACAACAATGTATTTTATTGACTTTTTTGTATGTGTTTTAATGACAAAAACATAATAGACCAGTTTGTTCAATATTGGAGCAACATTGGGCTGGCATTGGACCAACATTGCCATCCTTGGCGGTGACAAACATAAACAATTTAAGACCTCTCCTGGTTCTGAGAAAACGTGCCTTTTTTTTTTCGTTTTACTGCCTCGTCTTTCAAAAGAGACGTAGGAAAAAGAAAAAGAAACATAAATAAGGCCCCGAGTTCGTGTTTTGAATCATGGAGGTTTTAATTGTGGGCGGGGCGGTGGACCTTATTTTTCGGTCCATAATCCCTGTGTCAGTTGCGGTTATTAGCGATAATCCTTTAATTGCTAAAGTGTTCTGTTCATATCAGTACAGTGTCATTTCAAACAGACAGGTGATGTTATGCATACAGATATGCGTCAACGAAATGATTTGAAATGTAAATTCTCATCAGATTCAGACAGGAAACTAGGCACGTATAGTCTTAACTGCTGCATGTGGGAGGTTCAAATAACATAAAAATAAAAAAAAAAAAAAAAAATTAAAATATAAAATTATAAAAAAATTAAATTAAAAGTAACGTTGAAATAAAATTAAAATTTTATATACATTTTAAAATTTTTTTATTGCTTTTTTTGTAGGCATTTTAATTAACGTTACAATCCATTATATTGCCTACTGTACATTTCAATTGTTTTTTTTTGTTTTTTTCCGATCCCATTTATTTCAAATCGATACCGATGCCGAAATAATGATCTTCTCGTCTTCATAAAAATTTTCCAACAATTTACCAAAAGGTCTTTCCAAAGATGTTAAAGATGCAGTATTTATCGCGCTTTATACATCCTAGGAAAGCAAGGTTCTGATTTCGCAAAGCCTCAAATTAAAGGACAGTGCGAAGCATTTATCTGTAATCCCTTCTTTATATTATTAGTAGAATTCACATTGGATAATGTAATTCAAGAGTTTTCATTAGCTTAGCCGTCATGGCATAGGTTAATTTATACCATGCTCTGCAAATATGGTAAGCGTACCCGTAATTTTTTGGGGCGTTTTTATTTTTATTTTAGTTTATTTTAGTTGTCTATATTTTGTGTTCATTTTTAATGAAACAATTATTTCACTAGCGCTTGCTGGATATGATATGAATATTGCGAACTTGGTGCTACACGCCTCATCAGTGGCTATCTATCATCCTGGAATAATTGTTAATTAGTGCATTGGCTATACGTTTTCTTGTTCCTCCAATGTTTTTTTTCCTCCGGAGAAATACTCCTAGACGCTTCATGCTAGAGAAACCGGGATAAGCTCCGGGCTGATGGGCTGCTTGCCCCGTATGCAGACTTTACCTACCATATTTAAGGGTGCTGCACCAGGACTCGTGTTCTCTTGGACGATTCAGCACATTTCCACTTCCAAACGAAAAATGATTTTGTACAAACTCGTGATTTATTTTGGTTAGGTTAGTAAATTAGGTTAGATAAGAGGAGACGAAAAATTGAAAATGCAATGATTGGTTAATTCATAGTTACCAAAATTATACCAACTTCTGTAGCACCTTCAGTGGCTTTTAAGCTTTGCCCGAGTCAATGTTTTGTGGCCATTATTTTTAGGAGATCAAAAAGAAAAAGAAAAATCTTCTTTTTAACGACACACTCCAAAACATCTGTTAATTTAAAAAATCGGAAGATGTACACCCCAGCAAATAAACTATTATTGGAATAATGCTATCCACAAACCGGCAGTTGTGAATCCCATTGTTTGTAGGTGTTTATTAACAATCGGTTATAAAGTTTCTTATCAATTACGGTCGGTCGTTGAAACTAGACAGATGTTCAAAGAGAAAGAAACCAGTGTTCTCACAGAGGAGCAAATACGAAAGCTATATTGCGGGAAGGCCTGACGTTGAAAGCCATTTAGTTGGGTGCGTATCAGAAATGTTATAAACGTCCTTTCTGTGAAATTGGATTTCTTGTCGAGTAATGATTCAAAAAATCTTCTTGAATTGGGTGCATATATATTTTGGCTAATATAATACCGATTCAAGCCAAAGAATATTTTAATGCGAATTTTTGTTACATTGTCTGTCAGGTTCAAAACGTATTTGAAAATTCACGATCCCATTTAAATTTCCAGTCTATATAACCCAGGATTATATTGGAATATATATAAAAATTTCTGTTTGGTTATTTAACACCACCACAAATTATGTTCCGTGCTAATTAAAGTTATCATTTTGATCGACAAAATTGATATTGAATATTTCGTTTTGTTCTGCAAATTATTCGGTCAGGTAAAGACCATAACATGTACAGGCGAAATTTTCTTAATTATAAGCTTGTGCTGCATTCATGCCGACAAATAATGTCATGCGTCTTCACTGAATTTGTCTTTTCCGATAGATAATTCATCGTTCAAATCGACTAAAAGTTTATGTAATTGGATTTTGATTCTAGAAAATAGGATAAACCTAACGGCAACCGAACTCCTGTTTTAGCGTTACCAATTTTACAAAAAAATCATTTTCGTCTTCATTCTTTTCACCTGTCATGTTTTGGTACTAGAATTTCCTTTTCAGTCATTATGTTTAAGAATTGTTGGAGGTAGCTTGACCGAGTGGTTAGGGCGCCGGACTTGAAATCCGGAGGTGGCGGGTTTGTTGGAAACTAGTCCCGAGATCCCTCTCGGTCCCGGAATCCGGGACATAGAGTGTGTATGTGAGGAGATCGCACATGGCAGAAATACAGTTTCTCTTGCTGTTAATACCTCGTCTGTTCCTTGCTTCTCGTGGCACGCAGCGCTAGACTTGGTGTCAGAAGTGGGATCAACCCTTTTTTTAGAACCGCCCCAGCGAAAACTTCGATCACGAAACCTCTTCTCGCAACGTTACGTTGGATACACAAACTCATGGCGTCGAACCTCAAGCGCCCAGAACTCAACCTAACCGGAAACATTTCCGAAAATTTTAAAAACTTCGAAGTCAGGTTCAATGATTATTGCGTTCAAGCAGACTACCGTAACCTGGACAAAGACCCAGAGACGGAGCCAGCCGAGTATTACAAGAAACCACAGCTCGAAATCGCCGCACTTCGATCGGCCATGCCAGACGAAGCACTTCAGGTAATACGATACACGATAGAACCTCAGATCGCGACTGTTGACAGAGCCAAACCTTGGATATGGATGGCGAAACTTCGCATCCACTACACGGGATCGACCGGCAGTTCAATTCTGGCCGACAGATTTAAGTTTTGGAGCCATAACCAAACCCTGACCGAATCGGTACAAGCATGGGAAGTAAGAATTAGGCAAGCCGGAAGCCTGTGCTCTTACGGAACACTCAGTGACGAAAAGTACCGCGACAAATTTATATTTGGACTCAACAACGACGCCATGCGAGCCGAGTTGCTAAAAACACATCTCAAGCCTGACACCTAAGAGCATGGCAGATGTGGTGACCGAAGCCAAGACCCTAGAGTCTGCCTACACCGCAAACAAGCTGATAACCGACTCCTCAAAATCAACCACCGAGGAACGAGTCCACTGGGTGAAACATAAAGAAATGAAACTACGAAGAGAGCCTGGAACATGCCACTGGTGTGGAGACAAACGGGGACCTCACCCATGGAAACAATGCCCAGCACGGGGCAAAACATGCTCGAAATGCGGTATCAATGACCACTTCGCCAATGTCTGCCTGGCAAACGGCCAACCACCACAACGACGGGGAGGCCCATTGCCTCCTTCCACTCGCAACAACCGGAACCCCAGCCAAACACCCAGTAACAGGGGCAGCAGTCGACGTCGGGAAGATGTGCATCACTTGCAATTTAGTGGAGACGAACCAACCGACCACATGGTATATGCGGATTATTATCACGAGCAATGTTACTCTCTAGGAACTCCACAGAAGAAGAGGAAATACTTTGTAAAACTGCCCCTGTCAGCTACCGGCTCACACTTCCAGCCAATTACATTCCAAATTGACACAGCAGCCTCGTGCAACACCCTATCTCATAGTACCCTCACCACTCTAGGCCAAGACATCCACATGTCAAAATCACCTTTTTTCTTACAACCATATGGGAACACTCGCCCACTGAGACCTTTGGGCCAAATCGAGCTGCTATGCCAAAGGAAAAATCAGTATGTCACCCTAACCTTCCAAATCCTACCAGATGACATCATGGCCAACAAGCCCGCCCTCTTATCAGGGGGCGACAGTGAAAGATTGGGACTTATCAGAATTGAATCAGACACTATCTTCTCTCTATCTCCGTCAGTAACGATCGCCCACTACAACGAAGCACAGGACACCCCGCCCACTACACAGGAAATGCAAGCACAAGAGCAAGTGGAATGCAACCACATCGAACAACTCCACAACAACAGACCAAGCACCTGCAACCCACTCCCTTCTCCGTCTCAACCGATCAACATCCCTGCTAAACGGCGACTACCCCCCGCAGGTGCGCTTCAAAAAGAACACATTCTAATGGAATATGCTGAGAACTTTGAAGGTCTCGGCTGCCTTGGGCCCCCTGTGCATTTTGAAATTAAACACGATGTAACACCAGTTCAAATGCCTATCCACCGCATCCCAGTGGCAAAACGGGCGGCAGAAAAGAGTGCCCTAGACAAATACGAGAACGCCGGCATCATAACTAAGGTTGATGAACCAACTCCATGGTGCTCAAATGAAGTCATCAGAGAAACTCCCAGAAAAGTCCGAATATGCATCGACCCCAGCCAGACGGTAAATAAAGCCATCCTTCGTCCCATTTACCAAATGCCAACCCTCAACGAGCAGCTTCATAAACTAGCCCATGCAAAATGCTTCTCTCTTGTTGATGTACGCGATGGATTCCTCCACATACCTCTTGACGAAGAGTCCTCGCGCATGACCACAATGCACACCTCTTATGGCCGCTACCGCTGGCAACGCCTTCCCTTCGGGATCTCAAGTGCTCCAGAAGAATTTCAGATGCGACTTATTTCTGCTCTGGAGGGTCTAGAGGGCATAATCTGTATAGCTGACGACATTTTGGTCTTTGGAGAGGGAACAGATTTCACTGAAGCTGAGCGAGATCATGATCGTCGCTTTGTAGCCCTAATGGAACGTTGCCTCCAAAAGAACATTAAACTAAACCCCACAAAACTGCAGTTCAAGTTACCAGAGGTGAAGTTTATGGGCAACATCATCACAGCAAACGGGATGAAAGCTGACCCTGACAAAGTCACTGCGATAACTACTATGCCCAAACCGAGAAACAAGGCAGCCCTCTTACGCTTTCTGGGAATGGCCAACTACCTATCGCCATACTGCTCAAATCTGAGTACCGTCATTAGACCCCTCACTGCCCTAACACAGAAAGATCTCCCATTCTCCTGGACAGAGGTTCAAGAAAGAGCATTCAATGATGCAAAGCAATTGATCGCCACTGCACCAATCCTCCAATACTATGATCTAGCGAAACCTGTGGTACTCCAAGTAGACGCAAGCGAAGAAGGCCTGGGGGGAGCGCTCCTCCAACCAAATGCTGACGGTAAACTCCAACCAGTCGCCTTTACCTCAAACAGCCTGAACAGCACAGAACAGCGCTACTCTCAACTCGAAAAGGAATGTCTTGCCATCTGCAACACGTTTGGGAAATTTGATCATTGGCTATTTGGCAAGTCAGACATTACAGTGCACACCGACCACCAACCCCTAGAAACCATCTACAAGAAACCACTTCATAAGTCACCCGCACGTCTTCAGCGAATGCTAATGCGACTTCAGAGATATCAGTTTAGCCTACATTACAAGAAAGGTACAAGCCTTCATATAGCAGACACACTATCCCGCGCTGCTTTACCCACCCCAGTGCATGCAAATGTAACAGGGTTTGAAGTGTTCCGCCTTGAACTTGAACACTCCGAGAATGACCACAACCCCCGTCTCACAGATGTCACAGAAGAACTCCTCAAATCAGAAACCAAAAGGGATCAAACCCTGACTGATCTACAACAAACTATCATCTCTGGCTGGCCCGACGACAAACAACACCTGGCCACCAGCCTCCGCCCTTTCTGGACCTTCACAGAGGAACTAAGCATACACAATGGAATCATTTACAAAGGTCAGCAAGTCCTAGTTCCACAGTCCATGTACTCAACAATGCTTGGGAAAATACATGCGAACCACTTTGGAGCAGAGTCAAACATTCGCATGGCCCGCGAAGTCCTATTCTGGCCAGGCATGAGGAAAGCCATTTCAGACATGTGCGACACCTGCAGTGTCTGTGCCCAGTACAGTAAAACTCTTACAAAAGAACCTATGAAGTCGTTACCAATCCCAACGCAGCCGTGGCAAATTGTGAGCAAAGATATCTTTAGCCATGAGCAGAAGGACTACCTGGTTACTGTCTGCCATTTCTCGGACTGGATAGAAGTCGACGAACTCCAGGATACCCTCTCCGCCACAGTAATAAACAAGACCAAGGCCCACTTTGCGCGGTTTGGCATACCACAGATGTGCCATACTGACAATGGCTCACAATTCGCAAGCAAGGAATATGAGGACTTTGCCACACAATATGGATTCAAACACACTACCTCCTCACCATATCACCCTAGAGGCAATGGGAGAGCCGAAGCTGCCGTCAAAGTGGCCAAAACAGCACTGAAGAAATCCACTGACCTCCAGTCCGCACTGCTAAATTACAGGAACACGCCGCCCCAGGGACTCACATATTCGCCTGCACAGCGTATGCTCTGTCGACGTACAAGGACAACACTGCCAACACCAAACCACCTCATCAAGCCTTCACCCGTGAACCTAGCTGTCGTCACTCAAGAGCTCACCTTGAAGCGAGCTGCGAGCAAACGCTACTACGACAGCTCACCAACCAAAGTACATCCCGAGCTTGCTGTTGGCTCAAGCGTTTATGCGAAACCTCCACCTACACAGAGGGGTCATCCATGGATACAGGGAACTATCCTCTCCCAGGACAGACCCAGATCATACACCATTCAGACACCGAACAGCAACATCCGTAGAAACCGGGTTCATATCACGCCAACAGTTGAACAGTCTCCTCCACCAACACAGACCACCCCTCCGCCACTGATCCAGGAACCACCACCGGACAACGGCAACGTCACCATAACACCACAAGCAGAAGAAACTGTAGTTACATGTAACAATCATCCCCCAGCGCAGACACAACACGCAGAAACAGAGAGACTCTCAAAAAATGGGTCCACGAATCTTGCAACTCTAGCCAGCCAAGACAAACCTACAGAACCCATTCTAGGGAACACAAGAACAAGAACGAGGATCATCAAACCTCCTTCGAGGTTTGAAGACTATGAACTGACCTAGAGGTCTACATTGACTTACAGTTGCTTATTCTCTTAGGCCATTTATAGGGCCCATTGTTGTATTTTGTAAGAGACATTTCTTTTTTTTATATAAGGGGGGAGATGTTGGGAACTAGTCCCGAGACCCCTCTCGGTCCCGGAATCCGGGACATAGAGTGTGTATGTGAGGAGATCGCACATGGCAGAAATACAGTTTCTCTTGCTGTTAATACCTCGTCTGTTCCTTGCTTCTCGTGGCACGCAGCGCTAGACTGGTTCAAGTCCCGCTCATGATGTTCTTGGTAGCACTTAGTTCAATAGGCCGCGTTCGATATATCGATATTCTAACATGGATCCGAGGCGTTCGGGTCAAAATTGCAAAATGTTTAAGTTTCTTTCGGCTTTAAAGGCAAACTTAAGATATATTTGTTCATAAAATCCAAATTCTATTGTAATTTTCTGAGAATTTTAGCTTTTAGGTTTTATTTTATCTCATTTTATTTATTTTTTTCCCGCCTTTGATAACCACCTCTTCTGTGATTTAGATTAGTTAGCTGTAATTGTAAATATAGGGATTGTGAGTTTTAGTTTTAGATAATTTGAACATATCCATATGGAATTTGCGCACTACAAATTCTTCATTATTATTATTATTACTATTATTATTATTATTATCGTTACAACTTAAAAGCAAATCTCAAAAAGCCTGAAAAAGTCTATTATTCCGCATATTTTTGACGTCATAAATTTCGTCATACGACTTGTTTACTGGGAATGAACAGTGAAGTCCTATGCTATTTTTAAAAAATGTCTTTAAAATGGATGCGGTTTAAGTTTCGGGATTTTCTGCCCTCGTCACGTGATTTGCCACTCGAAATAGTTAAAGGGGTTAGGGTTAATGCAAAAAATGCATTACAGTGATAGTTAAGAGGGTTAGCTCTAGGCTTCTATATGTCTCTTTCTGAAGTTTTACACTCGATCGAATTTTGAAAATTAAAAGTTTCAGTAAAAGAAAAAAGCAAAAACAAAAACAAACATTCGTGGGTCGCAAAGTAGCTAAAAGCTACCGGACATTAACTCATCTTGTTTTTGGGGGTGACATAAAGCTTTTTTCAGTAGGTATTATTGTAGATCTGCAGATCATAATTGAAATAACATGAAAACTTTTCCATAGCATGGCAGACGTTATAAAAGTTCCAAAGCTACCATCTATTTAAAAAAAAATGCGGCGACGCCGCGTGCATGTATCTATGTTTTTGACCATGATTGAGTATCAGTTGTTTTGCGAAGTCTGAAGTGTGAAGCTGCAGCCAAAGGCGATATATTTTCTTAGCATAAAAATCGTTTTTACTTACGTGGCCAGCACACATGCAAATTTATTGGAACAAAAGAAATAGTTGACACAAGAAAAGACTTCAACTTCCATAGGGTTGGTTTGGTACACCAACACAGTCGCCGTTTGATTGCTTTGGGACACCAAAATGCATGGCTGCCGTCGCGTCATGTATAGTCAGAGAATATGAAAAAGTCTTTTAGAGTCTGCAAAACGCTATGAAAACAAAATTCACTGCACTAAATGTATGCTGATTTTGTTTTCAACTAACCTGTGTATCGAGTCTATTGGTTTTACAGGGAGGTGTTAAAGTTTATGTGTTTTCATACTCAAATACTAAATGACAAAACGATTGATAACTAATTAAAAACAAGTATATTTTATCTATTTGTTACTAAATCAATAAAATGAAAAAGAAAATTTTGCTATTGAATGTAAAATTGGTAAAAATCTCCACTGATGGGAGCCTAAAGTTACATATCTATAATTAGTAACTACTTGCTACTACGAAATTATCTCATGATTGAGGGAAAATTACAGTTTTACCTTATTTCATGTGAATTGTCTAGCATGTTCAACGAAAATATCAAGACAAGTTTTAGGAGTATAGTGTTTGCTGTACCGACTAAGTTTCAAATTTCTTCAATCGAAATAACGGTTCTTGTAGAAACGCAAGTTTTATCTGTCAGCGGATACATATTCCAACATCAGGTTGGTGGAAACAAAATAAACTCCTCTTTATCTCTGTTCCGGCCTTTTGTTTCTGTACTGCCTCGTTGGAGAGATCTTTATCCTTTGTCTTGTATTGACAGAATATGGTCAGTAGCAATGGGCAAACACCATCAAGATATTCTTTGTGGATTAACAACGAATCTGTAAAATATTGTTAATGACACAGAGATAAAAAATGCTTACGTCTATTCCTTGAATGACGCCCGTTATTTACTGGTTTATATTAACAAATTTCATTGTGTTGGTAAAGTTCTCGGTACCGATATTACCTTACATTAGCAGGAACCGAAGCTGCCCCTTCACTCAGTCTTATAAATAACCTTTTTTTCTCTTTTTCATCTTTGGTTAAAGAAGACGAACTCAGGAGAGAAACTCGAACAAAACGGACCACAAAAGGACACCAAGAAAACTGCTTCCCAAGGTTTCAGGTAAGGAGAGACCAAGAACGTTTGTAAACAACTGTGTTAAAAGTTGGTTTTTGTGAAGCAAACATTCACGTTTTCATAGAAAGTAGGAAAGATAAAAGGGGGAAAGAGCTCTTCCCCTTCTTTCTCTTTCTTTCCTGGCATGCAAAGTAGAATGAGAGGAGAATGGTGATGCACTCCCCGGCAAAGGAGGTATAATCCCTCGAGATGAACCAGACATTTTACTGTCGAATTGCTATCGGATGCTCTAAACCTTTAACTCCTTGGCAAGGGCATTGCGAATCAGCGAAACAGATAGTTCGTCTTTAGGCAGTACCCGGATTACTTGTCCTGAGAACCATACCAAGACGCACAAAAGAGAAAAGATATCACTGTGACTGCTCAGATTTGTCCGGGTGGATTATTCACTTTCCGGATACTTATCAGTTTTTAACGAGACTTTGGAAACGCATTCTGCTCCCATGAAGTAAAGTTGTTCTATTGATCATGACTGTTCGGATGTTGATGTTAAGACAGGAATGATCATCGCAATTAAGAACACAGCAGCTCGAAATCAATCTTTCATTTCTTCACTTCTTTCTCCGCAGTTCAAATACATGATCTTTCATATTTTCACTTGCATTCTTCCCCATAGGAACTTCATGTATTAGCGAAGTAATTAGTATTAATTTTAGCGCCATTTTCTCATAACTGTCTTGTTTTGATCTTACTCCTGCAAAATATTGCGTGAGTAATGTTTCGGTTTTAAATACAAGTATGGGTAATGAAATGATTTTCGGAATTTTCACAAAACGTAATATCGTGGGTGACAAATTACGCTTACAATCGTGGGCTTTTGACTTGTTTATTGTATCGAGAAAAGTCGCGCCAAACGTTGCCATGGCAATTTTGTAATTTTACATGTGAAATTAAACATGCGCGCCAAAATAAAGGAGTTATTTGTCACCCATGATATTGAGTAATGAAACATCGCGGTTTACTTGGTCGAACGGGCTAGAAGCGTTTTGATTTCTTTCTTCTTCCTATGACTAAGGGAGTTGTTTCCCTCCAGTTAACATATCACGTCACGTTTTGGCGACCAGAGAAAGCTTAGTTCCCAGGAATCACGGACTTCATATTGATTGGCATTAAGAAATTGAGAAATATAGTAAGTCATCCGTCAACGCATCGTATTCTTGGGACTGTGTAAAAATGCGTTAAACAGCAAACGCACTAAGTTATGCGACCAAATGTACAAGACTCTATATGTAAAATTAGCGGGGTATGATAATCATAAAGTGATGTCTTCTTAAAATAACTAAAAATTAAATAAACTGTATACTTTTCTCTGAATTTCCTTCTTCTGGGATCCGTTGTATTTTTCTATAATCCTGATTTCGAATCATATGATAATTAACATATAAAGAAGCCTCGACTGTGCTCTGTTCTGTTGTAAAGCACGCAGGAAGCGGTAGAGCACGAATGAAGTGTAGGGGGAAACACGAGACGTAGTCGAGTGTTTTTCCCCATTTCTTGAGTGCTTACCGCTTCCTAAATGCTTTATAACAGAACAGAGCACAGTCAAGGCTTCTTTATTTGTTTTATGATAAAGAACTATTAATTTCCCTACGTATTCGCCTGAAGTTTCAAATCAAGTTTTATTTTCTGAACGAGTAAAAGTGGCGTCAGCCGCGCTCTGTTCTCTGATAAAGCACGCTAAAGTAACCCAATCACAATCCTTGTTAGAATTGTTCAAATAATTTGATTGGCTAACGAGACGACAGCTGTCAATCACAAACTGGAGCTCAGCTAAGCTTTCAGTTTCGAGTGGCTTTTGAGAGAAGAACAATGCTTCAAAGTTCGCTTTTTAGTTTAATTTTAAATAAGGATCTAAATATTTCTAGTCTAGAGAAATCTGGCCGCATCGTGGCTCATGAAAACGTGCAATTTCCAAAGGAAATTACGAAACAAGGAGCTCAAAGCTTGCGGATGAAATTGCGAAATGCTGAGTTGTATTTGAAAGGAGCTACAGTTATTTACGGCTTGCAGCAAGATTGCCAGAACTAGCGTCAAAGTTGGAAGACTAGACTACTCCCGCTGGTTCTACTCCGAGTACAGGAGAGAATATTAGAGCAAGCTTTCAACTGATCACTCGTCGGGTGAGTGGTGATACGAAGCTGTTGAGGTTCACTGACTTTGCTGAGATGACTGGAGATCGCTAGTAAGCAAACGAGCGTTACTACACTGTATGTAAGTGTTGTTTGGACATGTTTACAAGAATAAAGCTTCTCATCATAAACAGAGACAGCGCAATTAGTGTTTTCTGTCGTTGTTTTACTTCTTAACCCTTTGAATACCCAACTTTCGCCAAAAAATACCGTTTTTAACCGTTTAGTCAGGTTTTTTGGCTGCCATGACGCTAATAAGCCTAAGTTTTGCTAAAAAAGCTTTTTTTTTTTTTACCAAAAGGAGAGATTTTTCGAGGATTACGTACAATATTGAGCAATAATTTAATTCTGGGCACGCGCATAAGCCAAAATTTGGACTTTTTTTTTATTTTTGAGTTTTGTAGAAGCCAAAGCACTGGAACTAACCATCCGTTTAAGATCCAAACGAAATCAGCAAGAATTAATGCCTTCAAGTATTCCTTCTTTGTTAGAATTATTAAGGAATGGAATAATTTGCCAAACCACTTGTTCGGACACGACATCAACGACATTAATGCAAACAGGTTCAAATCAAGCCTTAAAAAGTGAATGAATATTCATTAATTATATGCCACAGTACCTAATATTATAGATATCATAGATATTTTAGATTTTAAATTTTGGACTGTTAATTATTTACATAATAGATATTTCAAATCTTTAAATTTTAGATTGTCAATTATTTACTTAGCAGATATTTCAAATTTTTAATTTTTAAATTGTTAATTATTTACGTAATAGATATTTTAAAATTTTAAATTTTAGATTGTAATTTTAGTTAGGGGACCTAAATAGGGATAACCTCATGGTCCTCCTTTTCAAATACTCTTTGTACTCTGTATTTGAATAAAGTATTATTATTATTATTTTGCCATTAACCGTTCTCAATTTTGTTTGTTGCCCCTTTCCTTTCTTTTTTTCTCGGCCCTTTTACTCTGGCTACCTTTTGCGTTGTATGTTCTTTCTGGCTGCCGTGAAAAGTTGAATGTTAATTACGGGCGAAGCCTAGAAATGGACCTTGATCAATAATATATAGGCATAGTGGACCATTTTACCACCGTTTTTGCACCAAAACTGATAACATTGTCTTTCGATTTGCGACGTCGGAATGTCGTCAATATCTAAACCTGACCATTGCAGCAAAAGGTCTAGCCTAGTACTACCATCTGCTTATCTGGTGACATTTAAATTGATGACGTCACAAGTGGTACAAAGAGCACGACCATTAAGTGGCCGTATATCGCTACTTGAGCGTCAAAGGGTTAATTAAGTCTAATTTCTGCCTTCGTAACAAATATCACAAAAGTAAAGCTTCTCATCATAAACAGAGACAGCTCAATTAGTGTTTTCTGTCGTTGTTTTACTTCTTAAGTATAATTTCTGCCTTCGTAACAAATATTACAAAAGTAAAGTTTCTCCCCATAAACAGAGACAGCCCACTGATTGGTGTTTTCTGTCGTTGTTTTACTTCTTGTTAAGTCTAATTTCTGCCTTAATGTCTTTTATTGAAGCATTCGTTATGTTGTGAATTTGTTTATTTCGCTACTTGTTTGGTCGGAATTTAGCAAAACTTGTTATTTTAGTACAGTTTTAACGCTACTGTTGTTACCAATGGTCTCCGTGTAACCATATCTACCGCGGGCAATTGCAAATAGCTCGTTACCATTGCGTTTGTCTGAGTCACAGGGCATGTTCAATTTGGGTCAATGTGTCAAAATTCCGTAGCATAAATTTGAAAGCCAGCTTACTGTCGTCAACCTGCGCTTTCTTCTCTGAAAAGCACGCTGTTTCAGCCAATCAGAGTGCGCGTTATATGGAAACTTTGTTATACCCATTTTTAATAATTGCAAACAAATTTGATTTCATCATTGGGCAAGTTCCCTAAAGGTGCTCTTTCATGACATGCATGTGCGTTGTTATCAGGTAAAGATCTATTCACTGAGAGGCCTTAAAGACATACCGAACAGATTGTTAATGTTTCATTTATTGAAAATTTCGAGCAAGTGTTTTTCTCTGTTCACAAAGCTTTCCAGAAAAATCTGATCGTTGTGTAATAGAAATGGTACTCATTGTTGTGAAGAAGATTTCAAAGAGACATTGTATTTTACTTTCACTCTAACGTTGATTGAAACTGAAACCTAGCCTAGAGCCCAGAGCTCCTATTAGTCAATTAGGTGAAAACTTAAAACCACCACTTTATTTCTCACACGCAAGCTTAATATGTTTGATTTTGGTGTCAAATAAACTTCGAGCTTTCATTTATTCCTAACAACCTCAAGGCCTAGATATTTTGATTAGATTATAAATTAAATTATGTCGGTTGGGGAATATTGCTACGATATAAAGCACATGTTCTTTTCTTCGCTAGCCCAAGGCTTGCTTTCGTTGAATGCCGTCGACTTTCAGCTAACATTACAGGCGTGATCAATGCTGACTTTCTCCGTGTGATATCAAAAACATTGACAAACAGCAGGTGTGAGCAGAATAAATTAAATAAGCAATAACTGAGGGAGGGAAGATAGTTTGATGTAAGTCTATATTTTCAGGCTGATATCACATGACAACCGCTGCAGGCACTTTGAACTAGCAAAGGGAATTCAAACTAAATGATAGATTTTTTAAGAAACGAAAGCTTCAATCTTGAGAGAAGTTAGCAATTGGCTGTCATGCATTGTATCGAATGCTTTAAGTGGTGTTTTGTGGAAGTGCGCAAGCAATAAGTAACACTTAATAATGAATTACCACTAGCGAACCCTTAAGATGCTTTTAAGGACCATGCATTATTTATCTCTTCTATATTAACCTGTCTTTTAGACCTTGAAGTAATATCGGGGCGGATTTAGAAAGCATTAACAGTGTTTTTTTCTTGTTTGTCGTGCGGGAAAATCGCTGAGGTCGAGAAAATAAAACGAGCATCTTTCCGCAGTAACCCCGCTGCAGTGGCACAGTAAGGTAGGTCTTGTATGCAAAGAGTATCATATCGTGTTTTTCACTTTCCCTTAGTCATGCTTATTTTAAATATTACAAAAAAATAACTAAATGTTTGGCTGCATGAGAGCTATGTGTTTTATAAACAAGACATTTTCGCGCTAATGTTTTCCTCAGTTAAGCATCTTATTTATATGAAATAAACTGCCAGTCTTTTAAATGTACTACGGTTTTACAAAACTTTTGATTGGATAAAGGATTTAGCGTTTTAAACGTCTTTAACATAAAATGCATTCTACAATGTAACACTAAATTGCATCTCGAGAGGAAATGATTTTTACGTTCGTTCAGATCGATAAAACTCATGCGTAACAAATGTGAATCATTGCTCAAATATTCGTGAGAGACTCGGTGACCATGCGGTGATCAATATTTATTTTGTACAACATAAGTTTACTCCGAGGTATCCTCGAGATCTACCAGTCGATGCAGGCCCTTCCTTTTTCAGGATGTGACAGAGAATATTGCCGCTGGTTTGTATGTGACGATATAAAAGCGTGGTGGTAGTTAACCGTCTTTTAAGACAAGGCCGTTTTGATCGCTTCATGAGGTTTTTGCTAGTCTTGATGTGGAAATTAAAACGAAAGTTTACTAAGGCAGAAAAAAAACGAATAATGAATCGAATCCAAGTAATGAGTCGAAATAAAATATCTTACTACATGTTCAGCTGAGTTAAGTCAGCTTGGCTCAAGGTTTCTGATAAATTGATTAAAAATGAATTGTTCGCAAGACCCAATGTCGCCCGATTGACAACAAAGATAAAGGCCACAAATTTTTTTCAAAGAAAACAAAAGGGAGATTGCGATGAATTTGTACCGAAAACAAGGAATTTCATTGCATGAGGAAAAGTTAATTTTATGTTCGTGTCTCGCTTTTGATTAAGCCATGGTTTATCTTGCAAGTGGCTTTTCACACTCAGAAAAATCAACCATTTAATTCAATTAAGCAGGGGCACGTTTTTGACCTGGATCTGAATATGACTAAATTAATGCCGGATTGCTTTGTGTACAGAGTCAATTATGATTTGCACAAGAATGAAGTAAGCTAATTTCCGGTTTCGTTTTCAAGGTATATTGACTTGGAATAAAATATGATATGAGTAAACTCATTTTTTTCCTGACTAATTGCAGCAGGACATACCGCTTGGCAAACTCGTCACAGGTTGTCAAGTCTTTTGTTTCAAGTTCACGTTTCGAATACGGTTCAAAAAGAAATTGCTGCATAAACGCACACATACATTTTTGTGCAAATAGGATAAGAGAGTCATAAGAGGTATGGCTTGTTGTAATTTTAGGACAACATTTGAGGATCTGTTGTAATATATATTTTGCTTGTACCAGCGCAGAAAACATATCGAGTTGTATACACACATATGTAAATCTTATTAAATAGAGCCGGTTGCCAAGGCTTTCTGTTACGCACGAGAATGTTGAGCTGTGTAAACTTTGCCCTGTCTGATAATTAACACCGGCAATAAAAAATTCTGGATTAAATGGTTTAAGGTGAGTGAATTAGACATTTCAAAAAGGTTTTACTGTGCATATTTTTTCAAAGTGTTTCTTTTCTCCTCTATTTATTTTGTGTCCCCAAATTAAAATTTCCCTAGGCTACAAGGCTATCTACATCTAAGTAGCAGTATCAAATGGCTTATTCGAGAAATAAAAACGCGTACTTAAGCATGTTAGACGAAAAGATTTTCTGTAAAATAGGCTTAAGCGGTCTGGCCACTACATTAGGCTGCGAATTACATGACTGGCCATGTCTGTTTACCATAAACTCGTCTCAGAATTTTTAGCTTAACTATTTATTTCTTTGTACTTTTGCTGCTTGCTTGGAAAGCACCACAACGAAGCCAAAATTTGAGCTAATTTTCGATACATTTCTTTTTACTTAGTTTCACTTGACAATAATTTTCATGGTAGATAACTTAAGGGGGTATGGTACCCTAAAATATGGCGATGTTCATGAAAAATTCAATTTCTTGGAAATACAAGACTTAAGACCCTTGAGGACTTGTCAAAAACATTTTGAAACGATCTTGCCGAATTTCCTTCCAGATGAGTGTGAAATTTAAGGAAAGTGCACAGTGGTATAAGTTTTTTCACGTGGCAACGGCCATAGTAACGACTGTTTACTATAAGAACGTGACCAAAAATATAGATTATTTTAAACTCATATGAACGAAACTATATTAGAAAAAACTTTTAAGACATGCACAACTCGATTGGTATAATTATTTGTGAAAAGCTTTGCCTCAAATTGCCATCACAGGCTCATTCATTTCCCTTATGACAAGGAATATTTCCCACAACTGCGGTAACTTTTTACAAAATAGAATAACCATTGCACCCCCTCCCCCGAGATCCAATCTGCACCCCCCCCACTATTTGTGGCTCGTTAAGTGCTTAATACTTCGTGTAAGAAACTTAAAGTGCATTTTTCTCAAAAGTTTACTTTTGTACCGACTGACTTCGCGCCAACATTTCTACTTTGCAAGGTTTTTAAGTAGAATTTCTGAAACTTGGGCTCATCAAAGACCAATAGTGTCGTGATGATATAAACCAAAAAAATCGTAACATTTCAAGGTCTGTCACGTGACATGAGATGATTTGTCCACTGGGTGTGGTAAAAAATAAGGTTATTTCCAAATAAAGCTGTAAAAAGCACTGAAAATAAGAGTTAACTGTCAAAACTCAAGTTCACTCACAGAACAAAACAGAAACTTACATGATATGCTTATTTGACAGTCAATTCTTGTTTTGTAAAAGAGCAGGAAGTGTTGGCGTCAATACTATAAAACACTACTTCAAAAGGCTGTGGCTGGTTTCCATAGCAACCATTTTGAGTAAAACTCCAGAAATTTAATTTCTCTTCTTGAGTGCAATAGCACACAACTGATCTTTCTTCACCATATTTAAACAAACTTTTTGGTCCATATTGAGGGTACCATACCACCTTAAAGGATTATAAGAGTTGCCTTGATTGGTGATCCTCATTGATTATGTTAATTGATTATCCTGATTTTAAAACGCTTGTAGAGTTTCACAGTGATTCCCGCCAATTATTTAGTTGTCTTACTTTGCTCAGGGGCGCGTTAATTTTCACCACAGTAAGTCCACTTCTTAGACTCATTATTATATGACAGAGGAATTTACCTTATTGTGATTGGCTCAGCGCAGGCCAATTTGCAGAATTTGTTGTTAGTTTTTGATTTGCACTGCAGTTTGTTCGTTATTTTCGTGTAAACGTGTAATAAATGAGTAATCGTATGGAGGCTCGAGCAATTGTAGATTGTTGGCACTACTCGTGATGTTTGAAAATTCTTTCAAATTGCTCTCGCCTAAAAGCTCTAGCAATTTGGAGACAATTTTCAACTGATGACTCGTTGTGAAAAACCTTAACTGACCCTGCATTCATACGATTACCTACTAATTCTTAATCACCGCCTGCCGTAATGTAGAATTATCAATAGCTTTCTCTATTTGCAATATTTCAGTTTTTTAAACCGACGCTGAACAGTGTTCCTCTGTTGTTGTCAGGGTGGTGTCTGTAACTCGTGTCGAGCGTTCCACACTTATTTATTCTTTTGTACCGCTGATTGTGTTAAATTCTTTTGTCTTTAGGACATAAAACAGTTAATAATGGCTTAACAAAAACTGTAATAATTAATTTCTTTCCCAGTGCAATGAAATATCTCATTGCAATTTGCGTTGACTTCCTATATTTTGAACAACGTGTATTTTAATTCACGTTAATTTAAGTCGGATTAATTTGAAATAGATTAATTAACGCTTTACAATCGTTAATTGCCTATAATGACGAGACCTTTCAGTCGCAAAACCATACCCTAGACATCTGAAGAGCAAAGATGCCGCCGATGATGTCTGTATTTAACCGCTACCCTCCCCCCCCTCCCCCCGCTGTATACTTCTCCGTGGATTGAACCGGTTCTTGATATTTTATATCGCTATTTTCCTTGGTAAAAAAAGCGCGGAAATTTTCTCAGCTCGGCGTTGATTTAATTCTCAATTTATTTTAATTTTATAAGAAAAACTTTCATTCAGCCTTAAATTCCGTGTAAACGAGCTGGCTGCATTTTGTCATGTTTTCTATATCATGACATTAGCCATTATAATCAGCCAATCAATCACAGTAGATCCTTTATTAAAACCGGATCTTATCTTGGAAACAAAATATTCACTATCGTCGCGTGGTTTGTGGCCCTTTGCAGACCTCTTGGAGCAGTATCTCTCTACATCTGGAAGTCATCTTATGACTTGAAGAACCATAAAAGAACTGTATTCCTGGCAAAAACTTCAACCAGGAGATGACTTTGGGGGCTGAAAGACATTTTATAATTCACAGAAACCATTGACACAAACTTCTTAAAAGCCTTAATAGTTAGTTTACTTTTCTTGGCACCAATTACCCATATTTCCATTATCGCCGTCATAAGGGCCCTTGTCAAAATGATCTTATTTCAACAATAGGAATTAAACCCGGTTCAGTCAGGCTCTATAAAAAGACGTTAGTACGTCTGATAGTGTCTTATATCCGTGCCTGGTTTCGTTGCAGATTAATTCCTTACATCTGTTGAGCGTTCAAGAGTGAGCACTTGCCTGAATCAACGTAGCGAAGAGTTTAAGTAAGTATTTTGAAAATTTACCATACACTTCTGTCACATGTAATACTTCGATCAGTCTGACTTCGATCGATATAATATACACAGTGGCGTGTGATTCGCATGTGTGGGAGATCAGGAAAGCGAATGTATTCACTAGATTTTGGAGAATTACTCAATGTGTGATTATTTGCCCAACTATAGAACAGTGTATTTGTTTCAATCGGCGAAGATCTGTCCTCGATGGTCCTCAAATTGTGTATACTGCGGCGGACTGTCTGGTTAAGATTCTAACCCATTTCCTTGACATCACTGACATCACCAAGTTGACGGATGTGCTATAATGAATCGTGAAGCTACTACAAGCCGTACATGTATATAGTTGATAGTTTGGGCTAGGCTCAGTCGACTCACTGGCCAGGGGGGGTATTCTGTAAATCTTTGGGTGGAGGTGTGCCGCAGGGACACTGAAATCACTTACCCTATGCTAGACCATGATCAGCTTAATTTTGCAACCCTATTCTCGACTACTGAGGAGCCAAAACCCCCTGCCTTTTCTCAGACTAGCTATTTTCCATGCAGAAACCTTATTACTATCTATGTGATAACAGCTTTTTGGGCTGCTTAAGTTGTTATCCTTGTTACAACAATCCAGAGGGAAACACGCTTTCAGCGACGGGGGTCAGACTTCTAGAGGTTTCGGGAACTATTTCAGCAAAACAATCCAACGGGACGATAGAGAATACGTAGCAACTTGGCTCCAACAGTAGAGCTTAATCCAATAACATACATAATAACATGCACGTAGACAGAATATAACCAGAAGGTAACCAAAGAATATTTTACAACGTACGACTATTTAAGCCGGAAACACGATTCTAAAGGATTACGCTAAGCTATCAAAAAAGTATTAACTAAACATTATCAGAAGGCTCGACTAACTATAACAGAATCCATCGTTTACAACATTAATAACTTTCAAAACAATACAGGTAGATAACAGTTTAACAAAGGACATACGGCAACTAAACCAATATCGTACAAAGTCACTTCCGAGCTTCAATTTCTGTTATACAATCACTCTGTTCTAGACTTAATTATTTATACACTTGCCACTTTCCCAGTAAATTATACCCTAATCTACACCAAAACAGTGCGATTTCTATAGCCCAAGGCTATCCCAGACTAAACTGCCTGAAAGCCATACCCTTCACAGCGGCAAAATCAATTCTCTGTATTTAACACGCGGTGAACATAGCAATTACGTTATGAATCAGTGTACAAATTCTGTAATGGAGTGGTGACAAGACATGTACATTGATTCTTCTTTTTTTTTGTAAGAATATATTTCATAAAAATATCGAGGCTGACATTGGCGAAATTTTAAGGATATTTCAAAAATATACTGAGGCTGAGATTTTGATTTTGTTTGTTGAAAACTTGTAAATACGATAGAGTCATATGTTTTTAACTAAACCGTATAATTTTCTTCCTTCTCTAAACGGCAAAACTAGCCAAAAAGCAACAAAAACAGCACTAGCCGTATGTTCTGTGCTAATAACATTCCTGCAAGAAGTTACGTGAGTCATATCAGGCTTAAGCTTCAAGAGTATTACGTAACTAATAATAGAAAAACTGAAAAAGGAGATAAAAATGTATGAAAAAAATAAAAAAATAGTGTTAATTAGCAAAGAACAAAACTCTAGAGTACTAGTCTACGTCATGGCAAATTTTGAAATGAAAGAGAAGAAAAACAAACGAAAAAACTCAAATAGCCACGAACTAACAGGAAAACTGCATGAAGACATGATTGATCATCGCAGTTATATACACAACTTAAGCAGTTGTGAAATTATAGCCTGAAAAAATTCAGGCCTGAACGGGATTCGAACCCATGACCTCTGCGATTCCGGTGCAGCGCTCTACCAACTGAGCTATTAAGCCAACTGGGAGCTGAACAGGCCTGTATTTTTTTCAGGCTTTAAATTTCACAGCTGCTTAAGTTGTGTATATAACTGCGATGATAAGTCATGCCTTCATATCTTTCTCCGCAGTTCAAATATATCATCTTTCATAAATTCACTTGCAGGAAAACTGTAATCACGTATTTTTAACAAGTATGTATATTCAAATATGTACATTTTGGTTTGAAAAATATATCATCTTAGTCAACGGGGCAGCACACCTCCTGCCAAAGATATCGTGACGTGCCCTTGGGGTTTTTATACCGTGGTTATTGTCCCTCACCGTGCATCTGGTGATATATTCAGTTTAAAACTGAATATATCACCAGATGCACGGTGAGAGACAGTAACCACGGTATAAAAATCGGAGTGCAGCCTTCTCCTACGTAAGTAATAATCAGAGCTGTTAATATACTTGGTTCGCTAGCTATCGTTGAATCAGTAGCAACAACTGTTCAACTTGTTGGCGTGTGATGAAACAGGCTAAAGTTGAGGAATGTAATCCGTCTTTATCAAAATAATACAGTTTGCCGTTCTCTGTATTTTTTTAAAAAAATCTTGGCTTGCTTAGGAAGTGCAGGTATTCTACAGCGCAGGTATTCTGCTTCAAGCAAATCGTTCGAGAAACCGTACAGCGAATATTTAACGATCGTTTTGTAATCTATAGCTGCAAAGCAAAGTTTACGGTATTGGCACCCAAGGTAATCTCTTACAGGAAAATTCTGTGTTTGGATGATATCATTTCCAGCAAAGTTAGTTTCAAATTTTGCAGGTTTGCTCATCCTGTGGCGTTAGCTAGGAAGTGCCAAATACAGCTCTTATTGCACACGTAGGGGCCAAACCACCCCCCAAATGTTTCATCAGTTCTTGGATATTTCACATTATTTCGTATTACTTAAAAAGTATTGACTCTTTCTACACCAAACTTGGCAGAGGAGCAGGAGAGCTATTGCCAATTATATTTGCGTGAAAAATGTCAGTAAAGGTCAAAGCTGTGACGTCACAGTGATGAAGTCATGTTTCTTGCCACTTTTGAAGTTTTAAATATGCATATTTTTTACAATGTGTTCGAAAGAGCACATCAAGGGGAGTTGAAACCTGAAAAAATTTTGTCCATATCACAAAAATTAAATGAAATATGGCATTTTTAAATATGAAAAATAACTCTGCAAAATATGGAGTCCCCCTCTTGAGAAAAATCCCCAAATTGGAGCCGTAATTTTGTTCCAGCAAATCCAGCTATGTTGCACATGTGATGTGCCAGATGACTAAAGCAAAAACAAAGAAGAAAATCGGAATAAAAAATTATCCCTCTAGTGTTATTGCGTTAAAATAAGTTTCGTTACGTCATAACCTGTGACGTCACCCGTTTTTTAGCTCTTAATACTATCCTAAGAAAGCCGAAAATCAAATTTCTAAAACCATACGATTTTTGACAACATCAAGCTTTCTATTTTTCTAGATTATTAGCCTTCCTAGGAAAAAACTGAAAAAAAAAACCAGATAGACTAACTTAAGAAGGACAGTATGGTTAAGCAAATTCCGGGGGGGAGAGCAAAAAAATATTTAATTTACCATATCTCAAAAAATAATCATCATAGCAAAAAGCGGTTTCCGGCATTTTACTCCTCAAGTCAAGGCCTTTCCAATGATATAATCTTTACGTCAGATTTTACAAAAAATTATAGCACGTTTTGTTGACGTCATCAATTATGACGTCATAATCTGATATTTTGTCACAACTTCCAAATTAAAATAAACTGGAGAACAAAGAAAGGTCATCTGCCAAACTTGGTTCAGAAATATATAAACCAAGCAAATATAGGCTTCATGAAACATTAGGGGGGTGGTTTGGCCCCTACGTGCAGTGATATTAAACATTTGTTAGTAAAACTTTGTGCTTATGTTTTACTACTTTGGAACTCGGCAATGCACCCAATTGAATGTCATTATTTTATGTTATGCAGAGTTCTGAATATAGGATAATTTTGTTCTGTTTGTTATTAATAGTCCAAAGGATCCCTTCTTTGAGCCGCAACCCTCTATTTCTCTCTATCCCGTGTCTGTATCATCACGATAACCTATCCGTGATAATTTTGTCAGTGGTATTCTTGTAATTCTCAACTCCAGGGTGGCTACCAATTGTAGTTTTACTGATCCATGAAATAGCCAAACTATCTTGTCGTCTTATCGTAGCGCGTGTTTTTATTTAACTGTGAAAACACGAAGAGCACATATTTTCCTTAGCTATCAAAAGAACACGCTTTGATGGAATCCTCTTATTAAGTGCCTAGTCAGTTTTTCTCACACAAATTGCGATACTACAAAACAAGTGCTGTTATCAGCTTTTCAACGGCCATGATCACCAAATAAAATCATAGCCAGGTCATCTGTGAGAAAAATCTCAAAAATGACAAAATCTTAAAATTCTGTAAGAGAAACTCGAAAGACACGAAACACTGCAGAGCTGGAACTGGTATGGATTGTTAGTCACGAATACGCACTATTACCCTTTGGGTCCTTTGGAATGAGTGCATTAAGCCAAACTGTTTAAAAATAGAGTGGTGCGGATAGTCAGGAGCTAACATCGTAAGATAATGGTTTGACACTCACTATTTTCTTTTTTGGATGTTTTGTTCAAGACGTTTCGGCTGGTGCTTGAGACTACATCAATTGAAATATTGACGTTAGTACGCGTGATTCAAAAAATTACGTTGACGACAGTCACACGTGTCTTTTAAAGGACCAAGTGGATGAGTTTCACCAACATCTCAATTCAATTAACCCCAACATACAATTCACTCTAGAACTTGAGGACACCAAGGGACAACGGCTACCTTCAGTACCTTAGCTTTTCTGGACATTATCATCACTAAGAGGGGTACGCAGCTTGACGTGAATGTCTACAGAAATCCAACACACACAGGCTGTACTGCGAGACAGTAATTATCCCTCATCCTTCATCAATAGCTGCGAAAGATCGCTGTCGAAACTCCCCACCGATCTACCATCCAATGGTTTCGTGATGCTACCCTATGTGCAGGGCATTTCGGAAAGGATTAGGCAACCCTTAAGGCAACATCAAATCAAAGTCGCCTTCAAGCCATTGAGAACTGTGAACAGTTTCCGTGACCGAAAGCCCCGGGGGGGGGGGGGGCACTGCCATATATGGGCTATATAGGTATGTGCCGCTGTGAAGGGTATGGTTTTCAAGCAGTTTACTCCAAGATAGGGTATATAAATCAGAGCGTTTGGGTCTAGAATAGGGTATCATTTTTTACAAAACTGACTAGTTGGTTGAAGAGTTTATCTAGACTAAGGAAACCAGGAATTGCCACTCAAAAATATAAAAAAATCAAATCAGCAAGTTTAAATTTACGCAAATCAGCCTCAACAGTGTCTATAGATGAAGGGATTTGGGGAGTTTACTCCAGTAAAGGGTAGCAAAATTCAGCTGAACTAGCTCTGGTATAGGCTAAGGGTTCCAGGGTCCAAGCAGCACATCCCCACCCAGAAATTCCCAAAGTACCTCCCCCGGGCCGAAAGCCCAGGAAAAGGTTAACTGTCCACAATCTGGCTCAGTGTACAAAATCAGTTGCACCAACTGCAGTTTTGTATACTACGATCAAACTGAAAACTCGGATTACAGAACACAAAAGGGCTGTTCCTATGTTCGACCATGTCTCCAAGATCTCCTGCCATGTCCACGAAAACAACCACAAAATGGATTTTGGAAGTGTCAGATTTGTTGGACACGAGGCTAACTTTCAGGAGTGACTCTTCTTGGAAGCCTGGATATTAATAACGAATCTGCTATCTGGAAATGGCCACATCGCCATCCCAGAAGTCAACAAGTCTTTGGCACGTACATAAGTCTCGCGCTACGTTTTCTTGAAACTTCACGCGGAATTTTCCTCAGCGCACGTTCGACGTGCTGTTTTTTGAATCACGCTTACTAACGTTAATATTTCAACCGATGAAGGCTCAAGCACCAGCCGAAACGTCCTGAACGAAACATCAAAAAAAAAAAAAAAAAAAAATAGTCAGTGTCCAACCATTATCTTACAAAGCCAAACTGTCTTCGAATTTTTACAACCGTAATTTGTTGTCAAAATGCTTTTTCTCTTTTTTGTTTTGCAGATTTCTAGAGTGCGACAGCAAAGAGATTTCACAGGACACCGGTGAGTAAGACGTTCTCTCCCAAAGTGATTCGTGTCCCTGAGATGAGCATTCCACTCTGTGAACATATGTCCTGATGTAACCAGAGCAGGATCATTTTCTTTTATACAAGTTTCAACAAAAATGTTTGGATGATGTTCATTGAAAGTTTAATGTCGAATGAACTGTTTTTAATGTATTTTCGACTAATCAGTGTGCTGAAACTGAGGGAAATAGTGCCTAAAAATAATTTTACTGACAACCTGAACTAAACACCATGAACCGTGAATTAAATAAAACAGTTGTTTCGACATTCAAACGCTCTATCAGCGGAACTGTAAAGTGTTGGGAGCCGGCTGACAGCATTCGATTCGAAGCAAACGGCCAATCCGGAGTTTAGCGCGCTAACCTTAAGACCACCGCCTCAACTTCCGCGTCCACGATACACGTGTATATATCGAGACAGTTTGATGTGAACATGTGAAATGTATTATGCATACTAACACACAATTGATGTTTCTGAAGTTTAATTTTCAGATGGTAATTTTAAAAAAACTCTTGCATTCCAAGCATCTTTAGACAGTTAAGATATTATTACAAAGGAAAAGCGTCGAAAATATCGAAGGAAAAGTCAGAGTTTCAAAATGCCCTAAATAAATTTTCTGGCTTGACAACAACCTGGTCTACAAAGACCAGCGAACAAGATAGGTCCAAAACAAACTGGACGCGAACCCAGGAAACATCCGGCTTTTTTCATTGGTTGCAGTAGCCTTTTCCTAAGCAGACAAAAGCTTGAGTTTCTTTTTTTTTCTCCTGATTAAAAAACCTGAACTTCCTAACTTATAAGACTGTGGATGAAACCATTAAGTGTGACCATGTAACTGTAAGCTATTGAGCAGTACGTTAAGGGAGAAATGTTATAATTATGCTGTACAAAGCTCCAGATGAAACATAATGCATGACCATTCAAATGCTTCTATATTGTGTTCTCTGTTGTCCAGGCAACAGTGTTGCTAGGCTCGATTACCTGCCGCTGGGATGAAGACCGCAGACTCGAAAAAGCGGAAGAAGTGTCGCAGGCTTTTAGCTTATTTTCAAGAAACTGCAACAAAAATATTTGCACTAAAAATCGTCCAACGTGCCACATTGCACATGAAAATTATTAACACAATAAGTGCATGTGACGATTGTCTCGTATAAAGTTGGGTTGCAATTGTCTCACTTAATACTTAATCTGGCGTAGGTAGCTAATTAAAGATGATTTCCATTCCTTTCTGCGCACGGTCGAGAGTTTGTTTGCGTTTTTTGTTTTGTTTCGTGGAAGACATCGCAAAATGTAAACATTTCGCAACTTCTTACATGAAGTAAATTCAATGTTTGAAAACAATCGCCATTATGCCGGATGCGAAGTGGTCGAAGCTTTATGCTTCGTTCTTTCTCATATCACTTGATGACACAACTTCGCAGCTGTAAAAATCAATGAAGCTGTGGGAAAAAAATTTGAAAAGCTTCAAAGATTAGGTATGTGGTTCGTAACGAATAACATCGATTCGCATTCCATCGAGTGAGAAGTTATAATCGTTATAAACATTACGGCGCTGAGACTGCGCAGTACGGACTGGATGTCATCTTTAAGTAATGAGATGTACTGCCCTTACTGAAGGTTGTGACGTGACGACTTATCGAGCTAGTGTTCTAGAGGACGTTCTTCATTGGACAATGATACCTGTTATCGGGAGTCCTTCCGGGGTAGCTCACCGGGGATTTAACAATAATGATTTATTCCCAAACGGGTTCATGCTTATCACCTCACAAGGTGAATTTTAAGATCGTCTTTACGTAGCTGGAGATTGAAGTGATAAATGGTTTGTACGGATTTCAATAATTTCCTCTCGTGTCGACCACTTTAATTATTTATAAACACGTCTCCTGGATCTAAAATATAAACGCCAGTATTAACGCCAGTATTAACGCCAGGTCATATTTTATAAAGAAGTTCGCGGTTTACGCATCTTGAAAAGCTAAGCCTAAATATTTCAACTTTGTCGTTTGTAATCTGTTTCAATCATCTTCATCCTTGTTTCTTTAGAGTTTATTATTATCTTTTACGCGTTTTTCTATCATAGTAAATTAACATTTGGTAATTTTGTCCGCGAGCAAAATAACTCAAAATTCCCTGACTGAGCTCCGTCAATTAATGTGATAAATGGCAGCATCAAAACGAGTTAAGTCCAATTTCTTTTGGTGCACGAGGAGACACTGTTTGGTTGTAATAAATTTTAAGAATTTATTCACTCGATGACTGCGTGACACGTAAGGTGTTCTTTGGAATTGGAAGCCTTTGTTTGGCCCTGGGGCTTGGTACGTGCTCTTGGAAAGAGCTCCCCCAAAGGGGGTCATCCGGAGCTGACGGAACTATTAAAGCTATTGTAATTTTTCCAAAAGAAAGCGGTTTATTCGATCAGTAACTCTTTAAGCCATAACAATGATAAACGAGTAAGTTCTCTCCCAAACATCTTTACAAAGTTTAGTCAGGTTTGTAAAAAGAATGCTAACATTGATCAGACTGACTTTAGCTGCCACTTAATTCCCTGTTACCCACTGGGCCGAAGAGCATTCCATCGATTGTTGAGGGTAAGTTTTCTCAAAACATATAAAGAAATAGTCGCCTAACTGGTGCTGTAAGAATTGAATGTAGTGTAGTAAAATGCGGGTGAACTTGCATGTTGACACGTGAAGTCTTACCTGCAACAACTCTTAACTGTTTACAGAAAGGTTGTTCAGTGACACGAAGACATGTTAACCTATATACAGTGTGTAACTTAAATAAAATAGTGATGTAAAGTTAAGCTGAAGCATAGCTACAACCCTGGTCACAAGTCTTGGGGCAGTTTATGGCAGATGACTGCACAGGCAGCCTCTCTTGAGACCAAGACCGCGTAAGCCCGCCTACCACCCCTCCCCCCTGTCATTGTTGATAAAAATCTTGAAAACAAAAAAAAAACCCTTGATAAAAGCCTCAGAATAGCCACGTTTCAAGAATTGTTTGCCTCCTAGAACAGTCTTCTCCAACTAAAGTAACGATAACATAGATATTCACGTCTTATTCCAATAATAACGATTTTTCAGCAATCACGTTCGCTTCCGACATAACTGTCTAACCACTTTCTATTGTCCCTTTTTTCATTTTAACATCATCCGATCTACTCCTCAGAATAGCTTCATTTTCTTTTAACATTGCTAAGGGGGAAGGGGACTATTATACTTGCTTCTATTCATCTTTTCCTAAAACGTCACGGACGTAGTTAAAATCGTGGGTTTTTGCACGCAAAGGGGGAGGTGTCCCAACAACCTATGGCCAGGATTGTAGGTCGAGTTTTCAGTGCACATTTACGCTCTGCACATGTAAACAAGTCAGCTTTGAATTGTTTTAAATCACTTCTTTCACTTATATTTTTGCAGTAAGTTCTTGTGGTGATCAGTGCTGAGTATGAAACGTTAGGCAATAGACCAATTTCGATATATTAAAATTTAGCCTAAAACAATAGACGTCAGTACGAGGCTCTGGGGAATAACTGCAGAGTTTGTGGGGTTTATTCCCCAGAGCCTCGTGCTGAGGTTTATTGTTTTAGGCTGAATTGTAATATATCGAAATTGGTCTATTCTGGCGATAATTTCAGAGTTAGCTTACTCCAAAAGAAAAAAAAAAAAAAAGTTTAAGTTAAAAAGAACTTGGTTACCGAAAGAGAAAAATTATGGTTCGCCCAAGGTCACTGGCTCCAGTGTTATTTACTGTAAAACCATTAATGTTTTGCAAGATAATTTTCGTCGTTTCCGCTCTATTTTTCCTCTCGCACTCCCGATTATTGTTTAACATTGTAACTTTGGAGAAATGAATGAATCCCTCGCAGGAAAGAGGAAATGAACTCGACTATTTACCGGGCTGAAGAAACTTTAATTGAGAGAAAAGCGTCTTACAAAATTGAATAGGAAATTAAACTGAGTCGACGGAAAATACCAAGGATTTTTGTCGCCAGGAAATTTCGTATCAACTACATACATTCCAGCTATACGAGAGGTATTTCCAGCTGAGCCTTAAGACCAAACACGAAATGTATTTGAAATATTTTGCTTATTTTAAACAGTAGCTTGGCATATAATTTCGATGCAGCTTAAATCTGAAAGGAAGTTCTGACTGTTTAAATTCTAAACAAAATCAGTAGCTTTTGAAGCACGAGATAAATGTTTTCAATTTAAATACGTCCGGCGAAAGCGGCAATATCAAAACAATTTGCCCAAGGCAAAGAAAACACGATTATTCCGGTGGTTTGTTGTTTAACATTAACACTTGAGTTTTTAGTTTTGGGTTTTCCTTCTGGTATTTTCCCCAAAAAATTGAACAGCTGAATACCACTTTGCTAGTAAAACATTATCTTCAGCCATGTTTTAAAACACGTTCCGTTAAGAGTATTTATTTAATACAAATATTCAAGTTTCCATTCACTCCAAATTCAATACACCGGTTTCACTTTTGAAAAGAAAATCATCTTAATGGGTAGAAAACTGACATGTGTTCCTTATTCCAAAGCCACATTGACGAGAAAAACGTTATAAGGCTCAGTGTGATGTCCATGGTAATAGAAAATGTTCACAAGATTCATTAGGCCAACATTTTGAAGTTGAATATTCCATTGAGTTCAGCGCCCCCAAAAAGCTAAAGATACCACCGAAGGTTAATACGAGACACAAGGCAAGCTTTGTGTTGTGGGGTGGTTATGTCTCATATTTTGAATCCCTTCGATCCGTCACGTAGAGAAATAAAATAACAAGAAAATAAATGAAAGAATCAAGCAATGACGAATGAAGCAATCACCAGCTTTTCAGAGCATTATTCTGCCTCAACACAACTGCATTTTTAGAGAAACAGAAGCAAAGGAAGATGAATAAACTGCAAACAATAGATGATCCTGTGGAGGTTCTTTGCCGGAACTAGGCGATTTTTTTTCATTTTTGAAGGATAATTGTTTTATGCCCGTTGGCTATTTTTGTTATCAAAAGGGGATTAACGCATCGGGAATTTTAATAATGGATTAATCTCTACCCCATTCGCCTCAAGCTTGGAGCTTTCTTTTGAATTGCGAAAAATGCATACAACGTTTTATTAATAAAGCTGGATGCGGTGTGGAGACTTGTTTTAAACCTGCGCAAACGGAGCTGTTACAAGTAGACTGAAGTGCTCGTGAGAAAACATTCAGCGACAAAAACTGTGAGTAAGATAGAGTACGTTCAGTTATCAAAGTACACAGACCGTCTACACAGTCTAGATTTTACAAGGTCATCCATCTTTTTGTAACGCATTGAGCAGGTAAACAAATTTTGAGTCGCCTTTTATAGCTTTAAGTGACGATTCACCAGTTTTCAGTTAAGATATCTCCCAGCTTCGAGGACATTTTATGATGAGACATCTCCTTGAAATTTTAGTGTACAGAACATTTAATCAGTGAACTATTTTATTCCTTTCTTTTAAATGAAAATATAAGCGCGTTGAATTTAATTTACTCGCTCGTATTTACATAATTTGTCAAAGTTGTTCAAGAATGTTATTAAACGAAACGAATTATTTTGCCAACTGCAAAACAATTCCCGAACAAATCTGATGTCAAAGGATCACTTTTAAAACGTAAAAGGCATGTTTCTGCACGAAAACCTAAAAAACTAGGGTTTTCATTTGTGTTTTTTTGTCTTTTACTCTTTTTCTAAACCAAAAACATATGTTATTTATACATACCTAAGTGGGAAAGAAGTTTTAAAATTGACGAAATTATATTTCTACTCCTCTTTGAAGAACTAGAACATATTCTCTTTAATTGAGGAAACCTACATAACGGAAGAGGACTGATGTTTAACGTTGCACGTTGCAACCAGCAGAAAAAACGAAAGTAAAAATTTGCACGTTTCTTGAATTTAACTTTTTCTTCATGTTCCTATAACTAGCGCAAAATGTAGCGCACAGAGTTTCGCCCCCTCCCCTCCCTCAAACAAAATGTCTAGATTCCCTAAGTCAGTCAAACTATCACTCAAACTTTCAATGTTTATACTTCATGTTTCTTAGTTCAAAAATAATAAGTAGAAGGAATGCTGGTATAAATTGAAATTTCCATTTGAAAATTCTTTGTCTTACAAGTGCGTCGAGACTTTTGACACTTCTAAACAAAATTTTCTAGGTTTTGTTATCTCACGTGACGTCATAGCACAGGGAAAAATATCGGTATTTATGTTCCCACGCCAATATAATGCAGAATGTTGGATTTTAACACCAGTGATCAACGCTTCATGCAAATGTTCTTAATAAGCAGCCAAAATGAAATTATCCTCAGCTCCGGAAAGAATAATTAATTTTGGTTAAAAAATCTTATCGAGGTGTCTTTTAAAACTCAGTCGGTTTTTTGTTTTGTTTTATTCAATGTTTAAAAATGGTTTTCCCTTTTAAAGTTCATAAGTTTTACATCAAACATATATATATTTTCCAAAAAGCTGTTGATTTTCACACATCTCATGTAAATACTCTGACTCGAATTATTTTCGCTTTTTGTAGAAAACGCTACACGCTTGTGTAATATTATCGGGCTATAAATGAGGTTTATAGGCCCCGTGTGATGATGACAACGATTTCGAAATATTAATCGTGGCGTTTCAGTGATATAAAGGTAGCATGCGCCTTCAAGCTTTTAAACAATACCTCAGGAAAATGATCTTAAATGTATTCATTATCTCAAAGACAGATGAAAGTGAATCATTTGGGCTAGTCCCCCGGCTTGCCAATTGGCTGGAAATTTCTACTTAAGCGGTTTTTAAATCCCATTATTGTCATTGCGAAATGAATTTCGTGTTCGTCTCGACTATTAAGCACAGTCGTAAGCCGACATTGTCAAGCTATGGATGGGTTTCGGGCTGTGCGCATTATCAGAAAATCTCTCTCCACAAAGGCAGAACCCATTATTGTTTTAAGTTCAATTCAAATTTATAAACACGTCTGTGCTTTGACTAACACGAAATTCCATTTAACACGATGCTCGACTGCGGTTCAACAAGGATTGCAACCAAACAGCCTTTTAATGTGCGAGATATTTCGACATGAGAGGTAAGGAAGAATTTTTCATCCTTACACCGATTTTACAGAAAAAAAAATTGCAAATCAAAATCCCAAAGCTGATTAATGAATTGCTTTAAATGCTTTCAGTTGATGAATTCAGTTTTGTGTGGTGATATTGCAAGTCGAAGGATGAGTGAGAGACGTATTTCTCAGGAGCGTTTGTGGTATATTACGGGTTATTTTTCGGTTTGCGCTTTCGTTGATAATTATTTTTGATGTCACACGAACTCTCTATCAAGTTCATATCAAGTGCTTTTCTGATTGACGATGTAACCCAGTCCTATAGACAAAATCGTTTCCTCAAGATGTACGTGATGCTATTGATAGTTGTGCTCAAAGCGGTCGCAAACGGACTGTTAATTTAGTGAAAATGGCCCTCAGTATTAGCAGAAGCAAAATTTATTTATCTGTCAGTTGAAACATTTTCTCTTTGATTACGATAGAAAAAAAAAAAAAACACATTCCCACCTGCTCGTAAGTATCTGAACGCTTATTTGGGATTTTTAATCCTGGTTACGAAAGGAACGTGTATCGAAAGTTCCCATTTTAAAATGTGCTTCCTTTATATTTCGTCGCATTTGCCACTTCGCATTTTCATAGAATAGTGGTTCAGTTGTTTGAGTTTCAAGAGATGCATTTTGATGTTTGCATGCAAAGTGGTATAGGCATGGGCAGTTATTAATGAAGTAGGGTTTCAAAGGTGTGCGCCGGGTAAAAACAGAGTTTAATAGCATTTCATTGTCACTACTCCTTAAATAGCGCGAACCGATTAACTTTCCCTCTAATACCTCTATATTGCATTGAAATTGTACTGTACTGTTACATGTGAGTTTTTATGGCCATTATTTTATTAGCCGAGTGACACATTTTTTATCGTCCGTTTCCCCTCATGATTTTGCAACGCCATATGTTACACAAATTTCTCTCGTTCCCTTCAGCGACAACAAAAATAAGTACATGGACTTAGCGTATGGAAATCTGTTACTATTCAAAGCATTATATCATGCATATTAATGTATTTATCGGTACTGAGAAAACTGTCCGCGAGATTTTGAAATTTCTAACTGCCTTGAACAATGTTCTTCAGGCTTCCACCCGTAAAAATGAATCACTTATAACATAAAATAAAATAAAGGTGTCGTAATTCTCGCAGAAGTAATTATTCGTGCACCTTACATATATAGTAATCTATTTCAACCAATATGTATGGCATCAAAAAGAATATATGGCACATTACGTCACGGGGAATCGCATTTTTCGGTTTTTACCTTCTGAATGACGCAAGAACGCATAATCACTACTTGGAAATCGCAAAATATCTGATTCGCTGAAAGATCTCAAATTTCGCAATAACCGTGCGAAGAATGAGACCTATATTGGTGTAAACACATATGTGAACATGATTTGAACGACTTCGTGCAAGATGCCCATATTCAAATTATCTTTGTGACGTCACACGTGTTCATCTTGAGAGTACCTAAAATAACTCAGTTTTCTTATTTTTCACTAAGGAGAACTGTTACTGTAACACTTCAGAATACTTACTGCTCATGAAATAAGTTGCATTTCAACTCAAACACCACGCTCTAGAGTTAAAAGTTAGAACCGTCTTGTTCGGCATAATACACTGAGGCTGTTACAATGCTCCGGGGGTACTCCCTTATAAGGGCTATATAGGTATGCGCGGCCCCAAAGGGTATGGATTTTCCGCCTTTTTGCTCACAAATAGGGCACCGATTTGGCCTTTTCGTTATAAATAGGGTATGGTTTTTGTCCTCCAGTCTTGATTTGGGATGGTGTTTAGAAGAAGCTACTTTTTCATTTCATCGATAAGAACATCAACAAAAAATAGGGCTTTTGTTGATTCGCTGAAAAATCCCAACGGTCATAAATAGGGAATTCAAGTTTTATGTCAGGTCATAAATAGGGTAGGGAAAATTGCAGATTTTGGTCATAAATAGGGTAAGGGTTTTGGGAAGCATGCCGCACACCCCCACCCAATTTTTCTGGGAGTCCCCCCCCCCCCCCCCACTTTCAGCGGGCCGCACACCCCACCCAATTTTTCTGGGAGTACTCCTCCCCCGCCCCCCCGGGACAATGACTAACATGTAGGTGCGATACTGTCGAATTGACTCGACTTGAATCAGACTCAACGAAGGATTTCATCTCCGCTTGAAAAGTCACAGCTACCTTGTGTGGCATGACATTATTACTTTCATTTCACTTAGTTTAAAAGTTTGGAACAAATCTGAAATGACATGAAGTCTGTCTCTGCAATGACAGGGTTAATTGAATGGAAAGGATACCGATTTGCTCATCAATCACCAAGCAAACCATTTTGATCATTGAAATTCCCAAGCTCAAAATTCTCCGCTGTGTTTACGGACGCATTTTTCTGTAAAAATATTGGCGGTACATCGACACAATGTCTTCTGGTCGATCAGATTTTGCTTTTTTACTCTTCTAACTTGTCATTAGCACTGAGTTCTTAGCAGGAATTCATAGATGTTTAAAAGTGATGTGATATATAATTCTTTCTGCAATTGTATACCTTCCCACAACTCCATTGACAGATTCCTAATATAGCTACAATGCTGTTGAGAACTACCGGCTGTAGACAGAAAAAGCAATCATTCGGATGGCTATTAATTTCATGAAAGCAGTACATAATGCTTTGAATTACCGATATTCAACTGAAGTAGACAGCAATCAAATTTGAGGCGTCATTTTTTTTTTTTCCTGAAAATCCAGATGCAGATCTACTTTAGAAATGTCCAAATGCCTAGCTATCTCGCTTGTGATCAGGGGTACAGTAGATATCAATAGATAACCTTGGTTTCGTAAGCGGACACTGAATTCCAAAACGCGAAATGATCTGTGAATCCACTGCGCATCTGTTAACAAAACGCATTTAGTGAGTGTTGAACTGCAGCGAGGATGATCCACCTAGAATACGGCTAATTGCCCCGGGTAAGTTCCATTCGTTATTTTCCTTGGCTTTGTGTTCCCATCGCTGTTAGTTAAATCGAATTGTTGGAGGTCTGTTTATCATATCAGACAAAGCATTTACACAAGCACTGAAAGGATAATAGTTATTCTTGAACCTTTTTGCGAGTCTAACTAACTAATCTTGAATGTGAAAAAAAGAAGGCTTTACCGGTGTCTCGAGTTTAAGGTTCTTGTTCGTGCGTTAAGTTCAGCAGAATGCACACAGGACGGGGGAATGGACAACCATGAATTTCTTTTTTTTTCTTTTTCATTGAACTGTAGCATCTTTCACGTAACTCGATTTCTTATCATTGTCCTCTGTACCCCGGCCATACGTTTATGACGTATGATCGAAATCATCCCAAAATTTTCAAAAGCCAACTGCAGTGGAGCTATCATTAGCCTAACTCGGCCTTTTTCTTAGACTTCTGGTCTTTCTCTTTCGCTAAACGTAGAAGTAAAAAGAAAACAAACATACAAGAAACATCTTAGTAGGTTTAGCTTCAGGGACGGTCTCCTTCCGTCGAATCTCCGATTTTCAAAAGTTTTCCCAAAGCCGCGGCACTCAAAGATTAAGCGCAATTGCTCGCTTTTTTTATGTCTGACTACATATTTACGGATCATATTGATAATCTGAAGCATAGGCCAAACAGTGATAACTGATAAACTGCAGTATGGCATTACATTTTTTTTTTATAGCCTGAGTTGGTTTAGTAATGGGGTGGCTGTACACAGGCCAGTTTAGTAATCGCCAGTCGCAGCTTACCATGTCCATGGCGTTGCCCAATGATAGGATAGGATACTTTCAATATTTGAAGTGGCAATATGCTTAGCCTTATTATACGGCTAGTTTACAGATATCCCACTACTAAGGGATATGTAACCATGCAATCTGATACAGGAACAGGCTGGAAGAAGTAAAAAGTAAGAAATTCATCTTTAGCTTGGTGGGACTGACTGATACATAGCCGGCCAAAAGATCCAAAAATGATTCTCTTAGTACGTTATTTTGCCGCATTGTAGCATAACTGATGAAAGGGAAGCTGCCCTGTCCGACTGGTGGAGTCGAAAATTAAATCAACATTTCTAAACTTATGATCAGGCTTGACAAGCCCCAAACTTGGTAAAAGACTAGGAAAGTCGATGTTGCAGTTTGTTGCAAAGAATGGCGAGTGTGGAAAGGTCGGCAGCCTCTCTTGTCAACTGAACAAATTTCTGATTGCGTTCCGGCCAACCTTTCAGGTCAGGCTTCTGCCATACTTGTATTTAGCAGACGGAAAAAATGCAAGGAATTAAATATCAAAATTGTTAATGGCGTGATATCATATACCTAATTACATGAAATTTTCGCGACACGTTAATTTCGCGAAATTTAAGTGACGCGAAAATTAAATGCCGCGAAATTAACATGATGCGAAAATTAAGTGACTCACATTACGTCAATAATTAAAAAAGCGACTTTATTACCATTACACACATTTATAACAATCCTTTTGAACTATTCTGTGGTAATGTTCTGGTCCTCTTCATCACTGCTGCTTTCCGTCTCCACTCCAGGTGGCACTTCTTTTGTACAAACCTCAAACTGTCCATTTACTGGCTCCTTGTAGTGCTGTTCCACTAGTTGCTTAAACCTTTCAGTTGTCTTGTAGACACTGTGAGAACATCTCTCTTGTTACTGTTTACATAATCAGTTGCGTTTCTGTTTATTTGGACGTTGTTGGTTAAGTTGTTTGATCAAATTCAGGGACATCTTAATAACATTTACAGAGAAATATAGTGTCTCACTCAAAAACGCGAAATTAAAGTGAGTCAAAATGCAAAATTTTCGCAAAATCGCGAAATTAACGTATCGCGAAAATTTCATGTAATAAGGCATTTGTGGTCAGCAATTTGATCAATTTGATCAATTTTTTAAGCGAGACTATCAATCTACAACTAAGCGATCCCTGTGTGGTCAGTGAAAAAATTAAGGCCACAACAAATAATGGCGAAGAACGTACAGAGATATCACTTGTTCGTCTCAGTTTCTGGTAATTTGAAAAACAGAAATAAAAGAATCACCGAATCCTCTTTTCCTGCAGTTACTCTACTTCTTAATTCTTCTTTATTTATTAATGTTTTTTTAAGTACACATGAAATCAAGCACGCTAACCGCCAACACTCGTATCGAGCGCATCCCGGCTTCGGTATCGCGCTAGCTTCATTCGCAACCAGGATTCAAACTCGTAAAGCTAGACAAACGGGAATTCGCAGCGGAAAAAACCCCGACTAACCTGTGTTTGTAGCTGTTAACAGGCTTAGTAAGATGAAGGTTATTAGTTCATGACCAATCTTGAATCAGCTGATACTTTCTTGTTTACTTTTCATTTGGAAACCAATTACTTGAAGAGAACTTTATCCGTGTTGTTACAGTGTCGTTGTCAGTTATAGATGCACCTATTTTTTTTCAAATCAAACTTTACACTGAAGCTCACTGTCATTGCAGATGGTTTATGCAATCAAGATAAGTAAACTTACCAAGAAAATCCGTGATTACATATTCTTTGGTTGACGATTTCTCTTTATTGATTATTATTATCACTATTTATCCGCTCGAAAGTGTATCGATGTTATTTGGAAAATTAGTTGTTGATAAATCCTTGGATAACTGACTTAACTTGAACTTATCCGTCCTAGTCCAGTTCTGGCTCTGTCTAGCTCTCTGTTCGGGAAAGCCGGTAGTTCAACGTTTGGTCCCCAGACTGGTGCAAACCGATTATGCCACCCCTCCCCCCCCCCCACCCACCCTCTCCTACTCGCCGCTTCAACCCCAACTAGCAAATATTGTTGCGCAAATATTGCTCGTTTCGCTAAATTGTTTCCCCTTTACTCAAACGAGCAAAGTTTATTAAGGAAGTAATTTTTTCCTGGAAGTTAAATAAGAAATGTTTCTGATTTTCTCAGAAACATTCTGCTTCCGTAGTCCATGGAAACTAGTTTGCTATAAGTAATGTTTCCTCGACAATGTTACTCAGTTTGTCTGTGGGGGCGTTAAGTGTAAAACTAATAAAATTCATCGTCGGTGGATTTTTGGCGCATGCAAAATTCGTAGGTAAATTGCCCGACATCTTAACTCCAGTGTTCAGTTTTATCCGCACGGCACCTCACTGCGGTAGGGATATATTAGTTTAGATTGCGGAAAGATTGCGGCAACTGTACATTATGACTGTGGTATAATGATAGACCGCAGGTCCTTTGAACCTGTGAAGACCAATTTGGTTATGTATTTGCAGTACAGTGAAATATCGGAGCTTAATATGATTATAGTCAAAATCAATTACTAGACAGCTTTATAAACAAAAGAGTTTTAATAATTTCAATGTCAACCGAAACAGAGCGCCCTTTGATAATTTTTCGCCTCTGCATAAATAAATAAAACAAGTGGGGTCTCCCATATGTCATTGTTAGCTTTTAGACCGGTTATTGTAAGGTCATGTTCTTCATTTTAACTGCACGCATTGCCTTTAATTACAATTTTGTGCAACTTATTCACTCAGAATTCTTTAAATGCTATTGCTCTGCAACAAAACGTCTATTTTTCCATTTTCATTACCGTCTATTTTACTGCCACGGAAACAAACAATCACTAAGCCGGTGGTCATTTTTTAAGTCAATGAAAATGCTATAGACCGAAAGCGTTTGTTTTCACTCCTTCTCAAACGATACTGAGAGATATTAAAGCTGTAAATAAGATATTTCTGCTCAGTTCTCGTCACACTGGACGTTCTTTAGAAGCAGCGGCGAATGAAAGAAATCGCGAGAATTCAGTCTATGCCAGCAATTAGTGTCTTTGCTACAGATTAATTAAACTACCGGATCTTATTGGAAACTCTTTGTAAACTAAGCACCTTAAAGTAAACAAACTTGTCTAATAATAAGAGTAAGTGATATTCAGGTGGCAATCTCTTGTTTGTCAAAAAGGACGTTGGTAATTGCCTGTCAGGTCTTTGCCTCTAACTGGGTGTTATCGGAAAGGAACGAGGCACTTGCATTGGTGCTTTGGATACTACTTGTAATACGGTGAACGTGTCCCTCGGATTTAACCAAGGTAATTCTTTGCTCTCACGCTTTTTGGTTAATGAACTTTGAGACCTACCAGCAACTACAAAATGCTGATAAGTTCTATGGAATTGAAAATGTCCTCATAATGTAAGGTTTGCTTCTCTTGACCAAATCGTCGTCTCGAAATAGCTGTTATTGGATCCTCTGGCAGCTTGCCCGAGATTTTGATTAATATTCTATAACTTTTCCATCGATCGAGGCCTTTTCACTGATTAAGATTGGTCTCTATTTTGGCCATACGTATTTTTGTTTAAAGGCTTATCTATTTACGGTTCTGTTCAGTTCAGGTTAAAAATGTTTGTAGGGATTAAATTCTCTCCCGGAATTCTCTGTCAACGCAGCCAGGAGCTTAGGTTAAGCAGCGAACCATTGTCAGATTTCTTTTGCTAGTTTTTTCACGACCAAATAACGTCCTTGAAGCCAGGAACGTTTTCCGGCAAGCTGTGTAATCAGTTTGTCCTCTTGCCAGTTTTGAATGGTTCGTTGTGGCTGCCTTGCATGAAGACAGTCACGGCGAGTGAGTTTGCTTATTTTTATACGTCTTATCAATGGTTTAAGTATTACTCATTCATGGATTAAGACAGATCACAACCATAATCACGTTCTTCTCGAAAATTCTCTCTCTGTTCGAAATGAAAGTTCTCCCATCCAAAAAAAATCTCAAAGATGATGACAAAGATATTTCAGAGAAAAACAAATTGTATTACTTTCGAAAAGGAAAGGGTTTATACATGTCATTAAATTCGTTCTCGCGCGCCATCTTAATTTTGGTTACCATGGAAACTGGTGTCGCCGCAATTAGCCAGTGCAGACCCTGGAGAAATTTATGGTGATTACGGACACACGGCACAAGCCACATGACAGAAATAAGTTTAAATTTCTGATACTCTGGGTGTATTTCTTGGGAATACGAAACGCGAAATTCTTGCCACCAAGAAAACTTCGTTTACATCCGTCTCTATTAAGTGAAACTTTTTATCTTCCAAGATAGAACTGATAAAAGCTTTTGTTTGCCAAGTTACCGAGTCGGCTTTCCTTGTGTTATCTTACTTGTCAGCTGGCGCCCGAATACCGCTAACCGCGAAGTATAACTCCTAATAGATCATATCCACTGCATTTTACTTATTTTGATTGTTATTTGCGAGTTTTTTATTCTGGGCTGACTTTACTAAGAACCACTTAACCGTATGAAATCGCATTGAAAACTCAGTGGCAGGCTTAATAGCTAATCAAATTCAAGTGTTGCTCCAAATGGGAGGTCATTTATCCAAAATGGAAGTAACTCATACACTGTGTGTGCAACTTTCAATGTGACAGACCGCAATTTTTATAACGCTGACAAGGTCTTGGTAATGAATATATGAGAACTTTTTGCTTGAGAGATTTGAAAGAACTGGATCACATATTTAATGTTAGCATGAAATAATTATTATTCATTGCATGTTCCTTACGATATGCTCCTGACGACAATACAAAATTATTTTAATGGGACAAAGCTTATGAATTCATTGTACATGTGAGAAACAACATCAAATGTGTTAATTGAATTCTTTCATTATCTGGTTTGACATCCTTTCACGACACTTGGTAATTGTTCCTTCTCTTCTTAGTATTTTACGTTAAAACCCAAGATTTTTAACACAGGAGGCATTCCCTTTTGAATTTTCAGTCGCATTCGTTTTGAAGCAAGTAATGCCGATTCATGCAGCAGGTAGACCCTAATTAAGATACATTTTAAAGGGATTAACGTTTTTGTTGTCCAAACACAAGGAAGCTTTACTTTGTCAATGCTTGTGATGACGCATATTGCTAAAATCCTTGATATGGGTCTATGAATCGCCAAACTCATTATATTTTCTCTTTGTTTTGCAGGCAACGAAGAGACGAACCCAAACTGCGAGTCGCTTTGAAGCGTTCTACCTGACTGGTATCCTTCAAATGTAAACTGAGGTGACCACAAAGGGGACAATTATTCACCTTAAAAGCATTTGACGTCAAAAGTGAAGGTTTTTTCTTAGTATTTGTGCAGAAGTCTGACAGCGTGGCTTGTTAATAGCTGCCGAGTTGTACCATTGGATAACATATCTACGTCCCAGTGTTTACACCAAGACACGACATTTACACGACTCTCGAGCGGTCCGGAGTAGAACTGAGCACACCTTTGTTGAGCACCATTCCTTAAAAGTACTTCTCTGCTATCATTGAAAACGTGAGCTCTTATTAAGAGACAATCTGTAATTGAAGAATCCACTTGGGTAAAGGTTAACCCGACGTTGTCACACAGTCCTGATTTTCAAATAACTGCGATGAAAATGAGCAACAGCACGAACCAAACCCAGGATCGATGTCAGCAAGAAATTCAACGCGACTTCATTTTGCAAACAGCGTTTCTGATCCTGATCATGGTGGTAACATTCCTGGGAAACTTCATGGTGTGCTTGGTCGTGTACCTCCATCGAAGACTGCGCACCGTCACCAACTACTTCATTGTGTCATTGGCCGTGTCCGACCTATTGATTTCCGTGTTGTTGGTGCCCTTCCGAATCCACCAAACATTACACAATGGCGTCTATTGCCTTAACACTGCGCTCTGTTGGACTTGGCTCCTTACAGATCTGACCTGTGCATGTGCATCAATTTGTAACCTGGCAGCCATCTCTGTAGACCGGTACATCGCCATTGTCCACCCGTTCAGGTATCATTCCCTCATGACTACAAGAGTTGGGTGGGTGATGATTGCAATGGTGTGGACCTACTCAGTAGCCTGGGCGAGCCTCTCCTCGTTCAACTGGACAAACTTCGGTGAAGAGCACATCTTCACCGATCATGTATGTCATAAAAAGGACAAAATATTCTACACCGTAGCCACGACCATGGACTTTTACGTGCCACTCCTGATTGTTTTGATTATGTACGGACTCGTTTTCCGTGTGGCGATGAATCAAGCCAGAGCTGTAGCCTCCTTACAGCCCGCCTCTAACCGAGACAGACGCGGTCGAAGATTTTCCATAAACATCGTTAAAGAAGTGAAGGCTGCGAAGACTTTAGCCATTGTCATTGGAGCATTTGTCATCTGCTGGTTCCCGTTTTTCACACTTTTGCTGATCAGTTTGTGGAAACTTGAATTGTTAAAACAACTTTCTGAACAGACCCTCCTGGGGTTGCGTGGCACGTTCAATTACGTCCTGCCAACAATCAACAGCACTTTGAACCCAATTATATACGCCTTGTTTAACAGGGACTTCAGGTCAGCATTCTGCCGATTGCTCCAGAGGACATTTGGTAGCTCATGCTCCAGATCTAACAACAATTCAAACGTTGACGAGTCTCAGTATTCTATGAACATTGCTGTAACTAACGCAAGCCCTAAGGGTAAGCTAACGAAGAACGGAACTGCGAAGAAGACTAAATTCCACGAGGTGTATGGCGAGGAGGAAGCAGGAGCAGCGGAGGAACCAAAGCCTGTATAAACAATCGTCTGCCTCGTACACTGACCCTAAGTTTTTACGATCGACGATTCTAATTTTGGAGAAGTCTACTTCAGAATTAAAGGAATTGGGACTGAAGGAGATAAAGCTTGACGAGGGCCTGACCTCGAAGCTTGACGCATCACGAGGCAGTTGACTTGCCCAAGTTATCAGTAAGCCGCCTGTAAGAATTCGTACTGAACTTTTGACGCATCATGGACAGAGATCACGGAAAAAATTCTTGGCACCTAGAAGAAGACTTAGTGAATTGTTTCGCTCATCGAACACTAATTAAAAAGGTATAAAACTTTTGCGTTCCTAACGTGGTTTGTTATAGGTTCATAAAATGGCGTACCACATAAAGCAGGAGCACCTTGATGCTTATAGCGGAACAATTTCAAGAAGATCTTGCTATGCTGTCCATATGAGATTGTTTTAAAATGTAAATAGGACTTTCGATCGGTTATAAATAGCTTCTTGCAGTCTGGGAATACAGATACAGCGTCCTAGGTGCAAATGGTGTCCCCACTTTTTTTTTTTTTTTTTAAAGCCAAATACCCTTTGACACTCAGATAAAGTCTTTTATTAATCTTGTTGAATGCCCCATGCTGACAGGAGTGACTTAATCACGGTGGTCCCAGACTGCTGGAAGATACCGAGCCAGGAATCGTATGCAAAAGTTGACTGGATAAGATAATTACACTTAGTATAACCATATGGTAACATCACGTTTAGTTAACTTCATTCCACTACCGTAATTGAACGTTAACTGAGTGATGCTTCGGTTGTCGCCTTGCTGGCGCGCCTTTCTTTCAGAGCGCGAAAATTAAATTAAATAAACAAACACAACAACAACAACAACAACAACAACAAAAACCAGAGCGCAAAATTGCAGTTAGGTTACCTTGCGTGTTGATCACGTTGCATCTAAGAAAGATTTAACTTAACTCACCCAAGATATAACCCGTAAAGGTGATTCTAACTAAAATAAAATACCGGTTGATCGAAATGATATTTACTAGTCAGTTTAACCAGGAAACATAATTTACAGTTTCTTGGTTGTAATCTATATTAAAGTACTTTGCATAACTGAACTTCAAACATGTGTTTCAATTTATTTGCACTTAGATTAAACTAACTAAAGGCTATTTGCTGGTTTTTTTTTTTAGCACAACTGAACTTCAAGCATGTGTTTAAATTTATTTGCGCTTGGATTATACTTACAAAAGGCTATTTGCTGAATTCTTTTTTTGCTATTATCGCTGTTGGTATTAGGCTATTTCGTTTGTTGTTGCTTTGCCAATAATATTGGTTTTACAAAACAGGGTGATTACATGATCTCTCGAAACCTGCTGCTAATGATAATGCTGATAACGAATAAACAGATTTACTTGATGGGAAGGAAGTGATTTTTGTGGTTCAGAACCAGCAACAAATTCCCTTATGTCAAACCATGTCTTTCACATGCAGATAGAACAACAGAGACAAAATGTAAACATGCTACCTCTGAAAGACAATGTAAGGTTACAGCCATTTTTCTGTTGGGAGGGGGTGGGGTAGGAGGGAGACGATAGTGGGCAGAAAAAGTAATTTTCTCATTTCAAGAACCCCCGCGGTTAACACTGGTGGGCAATTAATTCTGCCCCGAACAAAAGCACAGTCAGTCATTTTCTTATTTAAAGAATTCCACCACCCCCGTTAATACGGCAAGATTTTTGTGACCCATTGGTGACCGGATGAACGGGGTTCCACTGTATATGTGAAAATTGTGTCTGATCAGTTAGTCTGTGAAAAGCGCCGAGGTTTGATTCACACTGATTGTTATAAGCGACTTTAAAACCAATGAAACACGATTACATCAGACTCTTAAACAATCCTTCTGAAAACGGAACATGAAATAATCTCAGCACTGTTACTTGACTATATGATATTCGTGACCATGTAAATGGACACAGCAGTAAGCAATTGAGGATCACAGCCGGGATCATGCGAAACCGGGATGGGACCAAGCACAAGCAGTGAATACCGTTCTAATCCATTTATCTTTTCATTCAATTTTGACTTTTTTTAGCAGCCGTTTTCTATGTACGGTAACCCTTTAAAACTGACGGCAATATCACACGATAGAGGTAAAGCAAAACATAAAATCTTTGTTTGTTTGTTGCTTCTCTAGCGATGCAGGAACACGGCGATATCGTCTACCTACCCCCAGGGATTGTGCACGCAGGGCCAATTACGCCGGTCTCTCAGTTTTTCGCGCAACTCGCTCAACGATGTTTAAACTAAGAAAGGACTGCTCAAATTTTAACACTGAAACCTCGCTTTGAACTAAAACGACTTTCAGAAGAACCCTACGTGTGTTGTCGTCAACCAACTGACAAAAGGACTAAAGATATTGATTCAGTGATAAAGGTCCTTTGTTGTTTGTCATTGTCGCTTCTGTTTCCACAGCAAAATTGAAAGCATCCGGTAGAGTGTTAAAAGCTTGTCGCTAAATCCGTCATAATGATCCATTAGCAAGGAGTCAGCATAAGCGGACAAGGAACCAAGGGTCTATTTCATTCAGTAACGTGTTAACCAATTGTGGTCCTTAGAGACGTAATTACGATAATTAAGGTGCTATATAAAGCAACGCGTGCATCGCTATGGCAACGCTTGAAGGTGAGTCAAGTAGCTCCTCGAGGTAGGCGCGAGACTATTTTATTACAGGAAATTAACGCTCCATGAAAAATGTGTGCTAATTTTAATCCTCTAAGCTTTATGGAACTTTAATTTCCATGACGCTAATCTCTGTCATTTTGATCCAAAATTAGGAATCGTGTCCTAAGGAATAGACATTACATGACTGCGAGACCCGGTGCAAACGTCACCTTTACATGTGCCGAACCTAATACAGTCGAACCTGTAAGTAACGGCCCTGTATTAAGCCGCCGCCCTCTATTAAACGGCCAGTTCTCAAAGTCCCGTAACAACTATGAAATTGAACGTAACATTGATACAGTATAAATAGCTTTCCAAAAATTTTAACGATTATACTTTTGAAAATGTATGTTGACTAGCACACGAAACGTCAAGTTCATAAAATGCATGTTTTTAAAATGTTTATCACCGCTGTTTGTTTTATATTTTTAATCAAGCTACGATGGCCGAAGACCACGAGTTTATATGTTACGTACATTACACCAATAAGTTACAAGTTGGCACTAGCCTTGTTTAAAATATTGATCGCTTGAAAGAGTGTTGATTGCCTATTGGTAAACGTTTTTGTAGATACGCCATTAAAATTGACATTAGACCACGCTTAGTGAGTATTTTTAGTGATCCTGCATTAATTAAGCGGCCACCTGTATTAGGGCCTCTTTATATGAGCCCGGTAGCCGGGCTGGCTTAGTTACCGGGACGAATTTTGTCGTCTGTTTATATGGGAAATTCCAGTCGCGCCTACCGGATGAAATCCAAGAAACACAACCAAAATGGTGGAACATAAACTTGTATCGTTCGCGGCTGTCGTAGCTTTGTGAACTCTTGTAACTTACCAATAAAGCTAATTCGCATACTCCTAAAGTGTAAATACATACAAGACAAAAATTATGCCATTTTGGCCGCTATGTTGCGAAAGCGAAGCTATTTTGTCTATAAAGTTTCGTCCCGGTTACCCGGGCTGGCGTGTTCCTATGGGAAAATTTTCATCCCGGTTACCGAGATATCGGTCGCAAAAACCGAGATCTCGGTAACCGGGCCAGCCCTGCTTCTCATATGAACCCGTCGACACTCTTACGAAGGAAAGAGTGGCGAGGCGAGATCTCGGAAACCGAGCCACGAGCCCGGTTGACCGGGCTCATATGAAGAGGCCCTTAAGCGGCCAGTTCCTCAAGTCCCGAAGGTAACCATTGTATACAGGTTCGCCGGACTGTACCAATTCGGGTCGACCTAAATAATTGAGACGGAATCCACCAGAATTTCGAGTAACAAATGGACAGAAACCTAGTACCAAGATTATTTACATCGTATTTAGTGCAAACTTCTGTACGATTGTTTTAAATATCTTCTAAAAAAAATCATTTCTAGCAACACCAAACGCCGAAAACGAATGTTGAACTTCATATGAAACACTTGAAAGTACTGGTGAAATGAAACTGATGATGAAATTTTGCCTGTGTTTGCACAAGATCTCTAAACTTTGAAATATATTTTCTCTCGTTCCCATGGGAAATTGTTTTCGGTGTTATTTCAGGCAATTATTTATGTATTTCGCTTTAAGAAATTGTAAAAATGACTAAAATACTTAAATTATTCTGGTACCAGATTTTTGTCTACTAAAACCTGAAATTGCTCTATTTTCTATCGGATTTCGTCTTAAGTCCTGCAGTTTATTCAAACGTTGAACCTAATTAAGAGGAACTTAATTGCAAAAGTGAACATGACAGGATCAAGGAGGGTAGAGGAATGCGATTCCAGATGCAGTTAGCATTAAACAACCTCTCTGCAAGGAGAAAGCGAGTTTTGGTTTAACGGCTGCGATCAAGGCTTTTTTTTTGGCGTGCCTGGGAGTCGTGCAGGCCTGTCAACCCCATTTTACACTCATGCATAACAACTGTTTTATCTACTGTCAAAGCGTGAAACTTTAAATGTCCTGAACCCAATATACTGATTTTAGTCGACTCAAGTAATTTTTTGGACAGCTAATCCAGACGTCGAACCTAATATAATGGGATCGAGCTTAATTGCTAATTTGATACAAAATCTTTGAGGTAAAATATAATTTAAAGTATGTATCCGCAATGTATTCATTAGATTCGGCGCATGTGTAGCAAGCATTTTCTTTCCCCTCCAGGAGCCTGCTCGCAAGCTAGCACATGTGAAGCTCGAAGTCTCCATCAAGGCGGAACTTTAGCCGATCGTAACGTAACCCTCCTCGTTCGGGAGGTATGTTTTGCAGGTTGCAGGTTGCTGGTTGCAGGTTGCAAAATCGACTTTTAAGTTCGAGTGAGTCTACTTAGCATTTCGATGGGTTAGCCTGAATAGCACTCTAGTTAGCCTAAATTAGCCTAGGTTGCTTGCGGTTAGCCTTTATACTGGGGTTTATTCGACTTCAACTCAAATAAACAAGTCGTTTCAACCTGCAACCTGCAGAATATGCCTGCCGTCCTCGTTCCTGCTGGTAGTCTGTTTGGTTCGCGTATTAAGCACAATAAAGTACAGAAAATGCATTGCCGCAATTGTCTGTGTTTTACAGCTGAAGTTTAAAAACGCACTGCTATCCTTTTAAAAATGCGGTAATTGCTGTTCCCTCCTCCCGAAGCTACTCAGTGCAATGTTGAAACTCTTGTTGCGTGTGAAAATGCACACGAAGTGCAAATTTGTTCCAAGACTTTGACCGTGTTTGTACATTTACATTATTTACATTTAATTTCTGCAGTTCACACCCTCTTCATTCTATGTTTCATCCGTTTCACGATTTAAGGTGAACTCAATAAATTAGCGTAGCCTGTACCCAATGTACGGATCTTCTTAGCACAGTTGGCAGATGAGCACTGCAGCAGGGTGTTTAAAGGGCAGCAGCGCTGGTATTTTTGTGCTTAGGTAGGTTTTTCTTTAATTGTTTGTTTGTCAAACACTTTTATCATGAGCACTAGAGTCGGAAGAATGGGCAGCCACTCCCTGTGTCACGACATAAAATAAATTATTACTACACTCTTCTCGTAAGCGACCATTTGACAGATAATAGAGCGTGAATTGGATAATAAGGTGTTGTAACCATATCGCATTCCTGGGTAGCACAAGAGATGGAAATGTAATTCTCAATGAGGGTGAACATGGGGTAAGTTTAGTTTCATATGCTAATGAGGCAACATTTTTTACCAAATATGGTCTAAACTCTCGTAAGCGACCACCTCCCTTAAGCGACCTCCTAGGCTTGACATTTTGGGTGGTGGCTTACGGGAGGTTCAACTGTTACTATTATTATTATTATTATTATTATTATTATTATTACTATCATCATCATCATTATTATTATTATTATTATTATTATTATTATTATTGCTAACGCCCGAAAGTTTATTTTCGAGCTTGATTTGCAGTTGTTGTTGGTGTTTTTTTTTTTTAATCGAGATTACACTTGTGATGGTCACATCTTCATTTCATTTACGTTTCCACAGTTCAAACGATTTTGTCCTTCCATTCATTAACTTTGAATTTTAGTGTGTTAACCTAGATCAATAAATTCAAGCGTTAACTTCAGCCTAGTTAAGGTCTTTAATTATCGACCAGATTTATGATCATGGCCATGACATTTTTTTTTTTTTTTTTTTCATCAGAATTGTCAGAACTCATGACCAGTTCTGGCCTAGCCACTCTGTTTCGCCAAGATATTATAACTATAATCACAGTCTCTTTGTTTCGGGTGTATCCTTTTGAGTTCCAAGCTAACATGACTCCGAGGCTTTTGGGTCAAAAAGGTTTCTTTTGTTTCTCAATAGCCTTTCGCCCTTTTCACGGTTAATTTTTCTCATTTGCATTACAATGTAATCCAACATGGATGCGAGGCAATTTCAGGCTAAAACTACAAAATAGCCCGAAATTCCCTCACATACATGCTAGATTTTATCGTAATGTAAATGAGCAAAGGTAACCATGAAAAGGGCTGTTCCCAAAAGAGACTTGGATATTAAGAAAACAACAACAAATATAGAGGTTTGTCCTGAAAGTCTCGGAGCCATGTTGGAATATTGACATATCGAACGTGGCCTATTCTCCATTCTGGATCAAATATTTCCGCCGAAAAACATCATATTGATGACCTAGAACGGGCGAGGCTGCCTGGAATGAATGCACCACGAGGAAAGTTTGTTTTCCTTAAGCTATAACTTTGAGGGAGTCAGTCATACTGTTCCCCAATCAAAATAATAATAATAATAATAATAATAATAATAATAATGATGATAATGATAATGATAATGATAATGATAGTGATAGTGATAGTGATAGTGATAGTGATAATGATAATGATAATAAACTAAAATATAATACGCACCTTTTCTAAAGGAAATTTCAAATGAAAAGGTTATTGCACTGATTCTGCTTTCAAATATTTTCTTTAACGTAACCTTTACAGGAGGCGAATAAAGTCAGAGGGGATAAACGCTCCCTCGGACCTCTCAAACAAGCTCCGAGCAGTTTGTAATTCTAATATCTCTTGAGATTATCAGCAAAAATAGCCTGTAGCTGTATATAGACTGTATACAGTCAAGAGTGGATAGATTGTTACTTTTGGATGGCTACGTTCTTTCTCCAATTTAATGATTTAGATATAAAAAACACCTCCCATTTTCTATCAATTTTTAAGAAACGCGAGTTAAAGCTTGCATTGGGAGAACGAGACTGAATCTTGCAAGAGCCTAAGCCCATCATATAATTATAAAATATTTCAAAGTGTTTTTAAGACCTCTTAAGCAAATGAATACTTTCAGTATAAAAGCCGTAAATCGGAAATCCAATATTAAATGATTTATTAGAATTATAAAGCTTTATTGACTACCTCCGCCTAAACCGCCATGTTATAACAAACAAAAGGAAATCCGTCACATTCAATGGGTTTGGACAATATTTAATGGTCGCACTACCGCGAAACTGAACGTCGCATTTATACATTAAAACTTACCTTCAAATATGGGTTTTAATTTAGAAAGATTGCTTTGTTCCAGCCAAGCCGAAACAAACTTTCCCTCAAAAAATCTCTTTACGTCCGGCAAGCGGTGCGTTTGATAACAACGTATACGTACGCAAGCAGTTTTTTTGATTTTCCTCGCCCCTACAACCCCGGGACGAGGCCTCCTTAAAAGATTCCCCACACCTGGGCACTAAGGGTTGGACTTGTCTCGGGGATTGCCCGGGTTAGGGGGATGGAGAAAAACGGGTGGAATTGAGCCACTTAAACTGGGACCAGGAGTGTACACATACAGGAGCCCATTATTCCCGCCACCTCGTTCCCAAGGCCTTTTCCCTGTGCGTTTCGCGAGAGAAAAAGAATTTAAAAAACACTCCCAATATTCACCAGTAGTTTTTTTTAGTCGCTTTTTAATCAGTTTTGATACTAAATTAAAAACAGAGCATGAAACAATAGCTGCTCTGTACTGTTGTGCTGTTCACGGACAATAACCAAGTTCCATTCCTTCCTTATTGTTGCCTGATCAACATATTTTGAAGAAAGCGCGGGGAGGATGAGAAAAGGGGCGTAGTTGGAGGATGGGGAGGGTGGAGGTTCTATCTTTTGAAAGTTGCTAACGTATTATATCAATTTTCTTACTTTTCAGCAAATCACGACTACTGGACTAGATGATAACGCAGATTACCGTACCATTACACCTGTGATATTTTCTGAATTGAAATTTTGAGGTATTCTCCAGAACTCTGTTTACTGCCCCCCCCCCCCCCCCCACCTCGTCCCCCTCAAATTTAGTTGGCATGTTGCTGACCAGCGGTTGCAAAAGAACTTTCTGAAATGGCGGCGGTTCAGCTATGACCACCAGTTCTGCGACCCGATTGTACGTCGATTCTGTCGATTATCTGTCGACTTCTCCCGTCGAAATGCCATACGAGGAAGTCCCACTTAGTAATCTTGGGTCGAACGGTTACAAGAAGCTGCGAAACAAGGCAAAGTCGCGATCAAGCCCTGAGGAAGAACTGGGTTATGGCTCGACGGACGATGCTCCGCTGATGGTGGACGATGTTGACGATGATTTTGACGAAGATCAGGCTCTTTCGGAGGGCTATCAGTCGTCTGATAGCGGAGCTAAAGACAAAAAGAAATGGAAAAATAAACGGAAGAAGGAAGGTTGCTGTAAGCGATGTTGTAGATTCTGGTGTTGCTGCGGATTTTTGACGTCCTGTAAAAGGTAAGCTTAAAGTAAAGCCTTAACCAAAAAAATAATTATTTTAAGCAATATTTGATGTTAAAACTATTTGCAGATGGACGACAAAGATTTAAATTAAATTTATCTCAAAGTTATAGTGAGAAATGATTTTGATATGACTGTTCAGTTATGTTATTATATTATGTCATTTAAGTGTGCGTGTTCACAGATGGAAGTGTGTTAGGAAAATGTACAAGTTCATGTTAAGCGCCTAATTTGATCGGACTAATCGGACTAATTGTCGGACTAAACGGAATAAGTTCAATTGAACCTATTGAAGTCCCTCATGTCACTTATAGAAGTTCCCATTTATTTTAGAGAATATGATGTTTCAATACATCTGGAAGGTTTTACTCCAAGCTCGCTATATAAAAAAAATTATGTATGCGATATTTGAATTTGAATTGATCATCTCAGCCATCATCTTCCTCTCATCATCCTGCAGGATGAACCTAATCCCTACCCTTTTAAGTTTAATTTATGGTAAAATTCTCCCATTTTGTGCATTGTTCTTAGCCTGTATGACTTCCATTCTTCTGATTTCTTCTCCTCAAATACCTTGTGGTCCTAGCTAAAACAAGGAAACCTTATTATTGCTGGCGAGCCCTAGTGAGGCAGCAGCCTATTCTTTACAATAGCGAGAAAAAGCCAAAATTTGTCGGATGTAAGATCGGAGACACGCGCAGTCGATTGTGTTTTTTATATCTGGGCATTCTGACATCCGGGGTGCATGTGAATGCATGTGAATGCATGTGGAAATATCGATCAATTTTGAGCAATAGCTGTGTACAGCTGTCCCACTCTGCTAGAAGTCAAGGACATGATAAACGAATGTCTTTAATTGCTTGTGGAAGTATTCATCAAGGTCATGAACGGTTTAGTGATGACTCTCGAGGAAGATAAGAGATTTTTATGTGTTTGGCTGCTCTATTATGTGAGCAATTTTTGCCGATTCATGAATGGAGGTGCCAAGATATCGATCAAGTCCTACTTCATGGAGATCATTTTTTTCTCAGAGCATTCAGCAGTGAAGTGTTAGGCAAAAATGCTTCCATATGGAGTAAACTGCTGACTGCAGCTTGCTAGTCTTGGGAGAAAAGAGAGGAAGGTGTGACGTCAACCTGCTTTATGTTGGAAAGCGACTTCGGTACCACAGACAATTCATTCACAGTATTCTCTGCCCATTGAGGTGTTAAATTTGATCATTGAATCAAAATCTCTGCCCGTTGAGGTAAATAATTTGACCATTGAGACAAAAGAAAAGCTTGCAATCATATTGTTCTGTGGATTTTGATTATCTGGCTTTAATTCAATTTGATATGACCTTTGATGACACATTGCATGACAGCTTCAGTTTCGGTAAACTCACAAATTCATGCTATTAAAACATCTCATTTTCACTTTTAAAAAGAATGCTTGTGGAAATACATCTACTAAAGGTTTCCTGGGTCTCTTAAACCAAGTTCTGACATTTGTAATGATCTTTTCATAACTCAACAAAAAAATCTTCGTGCTCTGTTGTTGTTTCACAAAAGCCCTTTAGAACTAAACTACAGTAGTTGGAAAAATCATAATTCTCTTTTAAAAAGCTACACCAACCCCTGTTAGACTGTTTATTTCAAATCATATTATCTATACTTCCTTCAAGCTCTGACGCCAGCACCCACTTTCACATTGAAACTCCTAGTTTTTGTGCATAATTTGTATTTCAGTTGACACCCAAGGACGATCACATTCAAGAAATAGAAAACAGCCATGGTTTGTGTTTCTATCGAGTCATAGAAACAGGAGTGGAAGTTTGAGAGAACAAGAAATTACAGCTTCCTTGAGTTCTCCCAAACTTTCACGAGTGTTTCTATTAAACAATTAGATTATGAATCTGCATAGAAATCAAGAGCGAATAATCTTATTGTTTTAGTATAAGTCTACTAGTCATTCAAAATTTTATCTAAATCCTTTTCACAGACACTTTGAAAATGCCAAGAAGCGGCTGTCACTTTGTTAACAAAGGCACACTGCTACGCTTTTCACTATCTATCACAGAATAGAATCTGATAGTGAGTAGTGTAGTCAATCAGAGAAGGGCATTCATGATAGCACACTAGTAGATTTGTACTAAAACTCAATAGAAACAGGGAGAACATGTTTGTTTCTTTTAGAAAATAATCCAATGAAAAAAGAAAACAACTTGTATACTGTGATCATCAAAATGTAAATTCTCTTTGCTTGCACCATCACTATGTCAACAGCTTGTGCTAGTTCTGTGTTTCTATTGAGTTTTAGTATAAATCTACTTGCGTTCTATCGGGAATGCTGTTCCCTGATTGGCTAGACTTCGCTACTCACTATCTTTTCTGTGATAGATAGTGAGTAGCGTAGCAGTGAGCTCTTGCTTACAAAACAACAGCTTCTTGCTGTTTCGAAGTGTCTGTGAAGAGAATTTAGATAAAATTTTGAACAACTAGTAGATTTATACTAAAACAATTAGATTACTCGCTCTTGATTTCTATGCGTGATAGTTGACTTGGGCTGCACCCTCATCAGCTATCACGTGATAGAAATCTCAAGCTCATAATCTAATTGTTTAATAGAAACATGATTTTTAACCAATCAGCATGTGAATTTTCTTTTGGGCTATTTTCTAATTGAATACAATGGCCTGCTGGGATATGTCAGCAGTGCAAAATAATTTGGGTAGAATCACAGAATCAGATGTATCTCGAGTGGTAAACTATTTATAACACAGTGGAATGGATGTGTTTTTCTCTAGTTATAAATGTGTCTATTGTAAATTAAAAGCATTTTGTTCACAATCTGTTACATTTTGTGAACAGTGTCTATTGTAAATTAATTGTCAATTAATGGTAAATGTATCTTTTTACAGTTGTTTTGATAAACTAGCAGGAAAAATTGAGATGAAACCCAGGACAGTTGTGTTAGGAAGAGAGGTATTTTGCATGTTTTGCATTTGTTTATCACCCAGTACTGTAGACTGTGTGGAGGTTTTAAACCTTCTAATACCTGTATCTGCTCATTTTGCGAGTTAACAAGTACATCTGAAATTCTTATTATGTAATTAATAATTAAAACAAAAAATTCTGCAAATTGATGAAACATACATATTTATACTGTAATAAGCTAACATTTTGATCAAGGAACAGCAAGAAAAAGTGTGGGCAGTACAATGTAAGTTAGGTCCAACCTGTGAATGATGCAATTTAAGGATTAAAATGAGGATCATTATAAGAATAACTTATAATGTGTATTTTGTGTGGACAACACTAAAGGGCACTAACAAAATGTGTTTATGGTTCTGTTTTCAGTCTGCCACTCAGAAGTTTCCTCGTAATGTCATTTGTAATCAGAAATACAATATCTTAACTTTCATCCCATTGGTAAGCAAGCATTAATACATTACCCATTGATGCATGACAATTAAAGACTGTGCTTATTTAATTACTGTCATTTTTATTTGTGACTTTTGCCAGTAGTAAGAGCTACATGTATTCATGTTCATTGATCAACACATTTTAAGTATGAATGGTCTACACGTACTTTTGAGAAAATTTATGTCTATGTGTCATAATTTACATTCAGTGCCAAGCATACATGTACAGCTTATCACTGACTGACTGATGTCAAACAGCTGTCAGCAAAACAATGATAACCGTAAAGGTTAGATACAAAGTGATATTAATATCACTTTGAATGTACGGTATGATACAAAGTCATACGAAAGATCACTTTGTGTCATACCATTTAAGGTAATCAATGTTTTGCTGTGTCAAATAATATTTTACCATTACAAAGGCTTTTCTTTTCTATAAAATTAAACAGGACTTAGTTATTCTGTGTAGAATTCTATGTGCATATGTACATGTGTAAGCAATCAGAATAATTGAGATAGGGGCCTACATGCACTTATTATACATCTCCTGCAAATTATGTATGTAGCCTTCAAATTACTGAAGAAGTGATGACATTATACAGGTGCAGATCCATACCAGTTTCCACTGTTTTAGGGAAAATGATCAGATTTTTCTGAATGACTCAGAAACCTGGGGAATTAGGGAGTTAAAATCCAAATTAAACATTTCCCAGGAGGGCATGGCCCTGGACCTCTTTCAGAAGATTGCTCTTTCAGTGCTCATTGTGCTCATTCAGTGAAATTGGTCACCATTTGTCCTAAATCCGTGCCTGTCAAACCACCGTTATGAGACATAATGAATACATGTATACATGCACTTCATGTATGTGAGCTCTGAATACATGTTCATGATAAAAACATGCAAAGAACCAATCAGAATCAAGGAATTTTTAATTGCTATCATGGTCAGTCTAATTTGCTGTGTATTTTAAATTTTCTTTTTCTTTATTTATTTTCAGACTTTGTACAACCAGTTTAAGTTCTTCCTTAACATGTACTTCCTTGTGGTCGCCACTTCTCAGTTTATTCCTGAACTTAGAATTGGATATCTTTACACTTACTGGGGTCCTCTGGTAAGAGATCAAAAACAATTATTAAATTGTATTAAATTAATAATAGTAAAAAAAAAAAAAAAGAAAACTAACAAAATAATATTTTTAGATTGAACTTATTTTGATATTAACTTTATTATAGCTATTTTGTTTGATGCCATCAGGGTTACTATTTGATCAATCAATCAATTTAATTAGTAATTATTAAATATTATAATTAGATAATGAGCTCAATATTTCTATGACATGATAGTTGATTAGGTCGAAAGTCTCATCAATCATCACCATTTAGAAATTGAGAGTGAATAATATAATTTCTCACACACTGAATGCCATTTGTCTGCCACATGACAATGCAACAGCACTTTATTAACATTTCTATCAACATCACAATGATAACAGAATCGGAGTCAACAACAGGAAAAACCTACCCAAATGTTGATACACTTCTATAAACTTTAGGCAAGAACTCGCTAAGGGGTGGGAAAACTGTTGCACTGTCCGGCAAGAAAAGAAAAACTGAATCACATGACGGAGCGTGAAACTGACATCCTGGCTCGTACCCAGGTCCCCCATTCAGTGTGAGAGAACTTCGTTTCCTGCCTCTTTTGCAAGCTCAGCTGGCAGGAAAAACATTGCTTTTATTAGTAGAATTGTAACTGAAATTGTTTGGCTTCAAATATCAATTTCTCACCTGGGTATTAAATATCATGCTTAAGAAAAATCACCCGGAGTAAATTTTCATTTGAAATTTGCTGTTGTGTGTGTGCACGCATAAGTTTCTTTCAACAGTTTCTAGAAATCATGACTGTCCTTCTTTAAGTCAGGAATTTGATCATAATTGATTTGTTTCTGTAAAATGTTCCTTCCAAAATTGTCTTTGGGTAAATGAGAAAACATTTGCATTTTGTTGACCACATCAAGCCACTTCACACTAATGACTGATATTATGCGATAGCTTAGCCAATCAGATTGCAGCATTAAAATTGCATTGGTATAGTAGTTCTTAGAATTCTGCTAATAGCTACAAATTATGTATTATAATTTGTACTGTATTTCCATTTCTTTAACCTCATTACCCTACATGTTACATGTTACCCTAAAAAAATAGTGTGGACCTAATATTCATGTAATAAAAATAACTGGTAATCAATTGTCACAGGAACAAGACGGAATGACTCAAGTCCACAACAAAATTCAAACCACATGTAATTCTTGATGTCTTTTGCAGGCTTTTGTTGTGTTTGTAACAATGTGTCGGGAAGCTTATGATGACTCTTTGAGGTTCAGAAGAGACAGAGAGGTCAACTCACAGCTTTACCAGAAGCTCACAAAGAAAGGTCCAGCTATGTGCTATGATTTGTATACAGCACAATGAAATAGTTGTTTTCAAATTCCAATTTCTGGAGCTTAATGTTTTGAATATACTACATCTACAGTTTTGGTTATTGTTTATCTACAGAATTGCAAATTACAATTGAATTTAAATTTAATTTAAATTTTAACATTTTTTAAATGTTAAAATTTTGTTTCCATTCAGGTAACTTTTACTATGGTCAGGACTGATGGTCTCAATGTGTTATGTGTTGTGGTTAAATTTGTAGCTGTTTTGAAAATTTTATCCTGAGAGAGAAGAGCTAGTAAAAATTAAACTTGTTTATTGAATGTCAAAGCAAAAATGAAATATAAACAGTAACAACTTGATACATCCTCTGGTATTTGGACCATTTGCTGGTAACTGATATCAATTTTATAAATTAAAATACCATTACCAGCAATATTCAACATTCTTTGTTGATATTTCCTGTACTCTACTATAGGTATTGTTATGGTGCCAAGCTCAGCTATCAAGGTGTCTGATCTTATCATAGTTGAGAAGGTATGTTAATAAATAAATATCAACAAATGTGACATAATAATTGTCACAAAATCCTGAAATCCAGAAATTAGATAAAGTCATCAAGTGTAAAAAAGTCATGAAGTGCAAGCTACTTCTTGACTCTGTAAATGAATCACATGACTTGGACAAGGAAATAGATTGTTCTGCAGTAGGTTTCTTAATTTCTTTTGGCCTATAAGTTATTAAAATCATCAATGATATTGATGTGCTTATTTTAACAGAATCAAAGGGTTCCTGCCGATATGGTGTTTCTGAGAACTTCAGAAAAGACTGGTAAAGATTTGTGATCATTATTTTGATAAAGGATTCATGAATGTCATGTAAAATTTTAGTTAAAATTTATAGCCCTATGATCATTTTTAAAATTGACATGATTAGCTTCTTGTTTAGTTTGTTTATTTGGTCACCAGTACCAGTATGCAGTGGAAAATATTCTCTTTTTCAGGGGCATGCTTTCTAAGAACAGATCAAATGGATGGAGAAACTGACTGGAAGCTGCGTTTGACTGTAGCACCCTGCCAGAGACTGCCTTGTGATGCTGTGAGTAATGTAACATTTCTACATCTGATGTATTTTCTGCTTAGCCAATGTCATCACTGACAAGTGGACTCATCAATGGGCACAGCTGTTTGAATGTTGATTTATTTTGACACACAATTAAGCAAACATGACTCTAACTCTAAGTAAAGAAAAAAAAACCCTCTCTGCAATTCCCATGTTTGTGATGTTTGTAAGGCAGATCTGAGTATGGCATTACCTTAGGGCATGTGTGGACCTGCAGGCAAGTTGGTGGTGTGATGCAAGTTAAAAGAATTCTTAAGGTCCAATTACACGGGTGATTTTTAGTTGCAATTTTCTTTTTGCAATATTTCTGATGAATTTTTTTTGCACTCATGCTGCAACCAGCTGCACTTTCAGCGAGCTTTAAGTGTGTCCAGTGTGACTAGAATTCCAAAGACATGTGATTAACTTGTCAAATATTTTGTATCAGAGCAAGTAAACATGTCTCATAAACAACAGTAGTGTTGTTTTGTGGTAAGTTTGAAACCTTCTGGCGATATCGTACTGAAATTACCACTGAATTGCACTGAAATCACAGCTGCTTTACACATGCAATGTGGAGTTGCAGCCCTGGGTGCGACAAAAAAAACCTGGTGGAAATTGCAATAAAAATTAAACCAAAAACTGCTTGTGTAAATGGGTCTTAAGGTACGACACTCTCTTTAGTAACAGTTTTATGTTCTTTTAGGATATGCTGAACATTAGTGCATCTGTGTATGCAGAGAAACCACAGAAAGACATTCATAGTTTTGTTGGCACGTTTACAAGGGTAAGTTGCTATTCCAGTTCTTGTTATGTCTCTGCACTAAATGATTGTCTTCACCACATAAGAAACTATTACTTCTTTGGTCTCGAGTGCTGAAAGTATGTCCATGCTTCACAAGAGAATGTACTCTTTCCTTTTTGTACAGTATATCTTTCTGGGATTATCTTGCAGAAATGCTGGTGTTCTTTAATTGCACATTGTTGGGCTGTCTGTCTTCAGTAAATTTAGTAATTAGTAGTAATTTATTTAAGTAACACTCCCTGTAAGAAGAAGGCAATTACATGAACCATTTGGGTAAAGCACAAACTACTGTTGGACTTTAAGAAGTTGTGACACAGGGAGTGGTTGCCCATTCTCCCGAGCCAGGGGCTCATGATATAAGTACTTGACAATTAAAACTCTGTTTAATCAATTTAGTACGATGGAGAAAGGACTGAAATTCCTCTCAGTATAGAGAATACCATGTGGGCCAACACGGTGATAGCATCAGGTGGGTGTAGAAACTGGAGCTTATAAGTGTCGTCAGCTACACAGTACATGTACGTGTTTATAACTGAAAGTTCTCTATAAAAAGGCAGTATCTCAGTTAATAATGATGTAACACATGTGACCTTTCATGCGAAAATGTTGTTACACTGTATGGACCTGAAAGGATAGGAAAGAAACGTTTTTCTTGCAGCTTGGTGAAAACATCTCAGTACAAGCAGAATGCCAACCTCCCATATATAGGTTGACTACGAGTAGTCGGTTTTTGTTCCTGAAATCCTCCACACATGGGATTGAGTTAATATTATGCAAATTAGGGAAAGTAACGAGGAAGGAATGGGCTTCGGCCTGTTTTCTTTGCATCCGGGTTTAACGGCTTCGCTTTTCGCCGCCCAATCACTCGTCGCACCCTAGGAAATGAAACTCGTTGCGCATTTGGAAAGGAAGAGACTGTTTGACTGTTCACAGTCTCTTTCTTTTCTTAGACTTGATTATCCTAGAAGAAATGTTTCTTGTGATTTGAAACCAAGGTCTCAAAATGAGAAATGTGAGTGAAGTCTTCTTGTAAAGCAACTAAAAGGACTTGTTTGTGATTATTGTTAAGGCACTGCTGTTGGAGTGGTGATCTACACAGGTTCAGAGACAAGAAGTGTAATGAACACATCAAATCCTGAAACAAAGGTATCTGACTGTAAACTTAGAAGCGTTCTGTGTAGTTGAAGAAAAAACTTCATGTAGTCAGCCATTCCATTAGCTCCTTAGTACTGTAGCATCAGTATGAAATGTTTTTTTTTTGCCCAGATATTTGTCATCAGTGGTAACTGAGTGAATCACCTAATAACACAATTTCATCTAACCTAAACTACTACAACACTGCTCAAGTATAGGCTACTAAATAGATACTTCTTGCGCTACAAACCTTTTTTCTCCTAAGCGAGGCAAATGCTGTTTACTGCAAGACTGACAGTGCTGTTTCTCTCCAGACTTGCTTTGTTTTCTTCGAGAGGTGATCAGAAACTGTACATGTCATTACGAAGGCTTGAAATTTTAGGGGACTGTGTAATACTGCAGCGAGAAATGTTTAATGAATGCTAGTTGTTTTAATGAAGTGTCTGAAACAATATTGCGTCCATCTGGTGTAGTTTAGAATGATTCAGGGATCCATTAACTTGAGAGAAATCCAGTAGACTCATCGCGAGTGTGAAACAGTTTTCAATTTTTTTTATTAAGTTACATGTACACCTGTACACTGCATGTATGGCATTTATGAGAACACTGATTTAATGAATACCCTTTTCCCATTTCTCTAGTTTGGGCTTATTGATGCTGAGGTGAACAATCTAACCAAAGTGTTGTTTATAGCCACTCTCAGCCTTTCTCTGGGCATGGTATCGATTAAGGTAAAGAAACGCGTTGGATATGAGTTGGCTTTAATCATCTCATATACAACAAGCACGAGTGGAATAATTGTTTTATTAAAACACTTCCAGTATAATGGCTCAAATACCATGATGGCTAAGCCAATCAAAACTCTCGAGCTCGAATTGCGTTATCCTATGAGCCAGTTTTGAAAAATCATCATTAGCTGCTTCTTAGGGGGGATATAGGCGAATCTTTGCTGACGTCATTGTTTACATTTTTCCTCATTAGCATACGACTTGACTCATAGAAGCCGTGGCCGTATATATGAACTAAATGCAAAAGTTGAAAAAGTTGATTAAGTTGAGCAATTTGTGCAATTTTCAGCTCTTTGCAAGCAATATTCAAGGAAATATCAGCCATCAAAAATTGCGAAATTGCTGTGTGGCAAAAAAGTTAATGAGCCATACATTTCTCTGTAAAATTTCGAGTTTTTAGAAGAGAATTTCTCCGAAACGATTCTGTGTATTGGGCTCAAAATTTCAGAGATAACTGAAACTGTTATGTCCTTTCAATATTCAGAGTTTTTCTTTTATTAGCGTCATCAGATAGCGATAAGCATATGTTAATGAGGCAAAAAGTGTAAACAAAGATTCGCCTATTATAAGTGAATGTTGTGAAACAGGACAAAAGTAAGGGATGGAAAAAAATCTCGACAAAAAAGTTCTAACACAGCGCCAGATAGACTACCCCACACGACTTTTCACGTCGGATGTACTTTTTAGTCGAATCGAACTCAAATCTACTAATCCCCGATAACTTCCTTCTCATTCGTAAACACAATGTTACAAGTCGAAAAGAAAATCTTAAATAATTTATGGGACCATCCGCTGATAGAGTTTCTCTTGCTACTGAGTTCAGTATCAGAAAATAACACTAATAATATCTTAAAATGACGCTTCTTGTTTCTACATTGTCTAGGGTTACAATGGGCCTTGGTATCGTTACTTCATTCGTTTCATCCTCTTGTTTTCGTACATCATTCCTCTAAGGTAAGTTAAAGCAGGCTTACGATAATCTCCGAGAGTCTTGGTTTGTTATCATCTTGAAAGATGTGATTAAGAAAGGCGAGCGAAGTTTAGAGTTTTTTTGAGATTGATGTCCTTGATTCACCATCACCATCACCATCACCACCCTCCTCAGACAGGTCTTTTGTTCTTATGCTTCCAGTCTACCGGTGAAGTCTTAGGTTAATCCTTGAAGACCCAATCTTGAGTGATCATTATCAAGCAGAATGCCGTTGAAAATAGTAAACGTCGGCAGTGAGCTACGTTCATGAAAATCTGAAATCCGTTGCGCTCAATTCTTCCCCATTGGAGAGACGTCAGAGATTCGACACAAAAAATACCATTCTGATGGCGAACTTTTCCAGAGATCCGTGCAGCGTCTGTAATTGGTTGTTACTTTCGCAGGAAAGTTCCAACCAATCAGATGCATTGTGCATCGAACTACGTCATCGGCACGCAATGTTTTGGGTCTCAGACTCACTAGTTGACTATATATCCAACTCAAAGCCTGTTTTTACTCATTCTTCCAACTGATTTCTCTATCTTCCTTTGCAGTCTCCGGGTGAGTTTGGATCTGGGTAAAGTTGTGTACTCATGGATGATAATACACGACAAAAATATTCCCGGGACAGTGGTGCGGAGCAGTACTATACCAGAGGAACTGGGGCGAATAGGATACTTACTGTCCGATAAAACGGGGACTCTGACTGAAAATGAAATGGTACTTGACTTTCATTTAAACTTTTGCATAAAAAGAGAAGAGTAGTAGCTAAGCTATTTTATAAAATAATTTACGAATTTCAATTCACGTAGTGTTCCTCGTGTTCTACAATGTTTTATATTGTCAAGCGAACAACTGTTGAGTCGCCACAGGCACTGGAATAACCAGTGAAGAGTTGGAACTAAATTCAGTTCATTTATATTGTTCGTGAAGACTTTGTTCTGGGTAGAAGAATATCCTGACAACGTTATCCAAACTATTTTATTATTAAACAGGTTTTCAAACGTCTTCACTTGGGAACCGTATCTTTCGGAACAGATTCCATGGAGGAGGTAGGCTTACTGGATAATTGTATTATGTTATCGTAAACTACCGTTTATAAGCCCACCCGCTTACAAGTCCCTCTCGTTGTAGGCCCATCTACCTGTAAATAAAATATTCCGATTATAAGCCCCTCCGGATATACGCCCCCTTCCAGTCAACTTGAAATGAATTAGATTTATTATGATGTTTTGAAGCTTACGAGTACATGAAACACGTATTTCGATCAACACTGCTGTAGCTCATTTTGAAACGGTTTTATTCCGCTTATAACCCCGATATAAGCCCCTCCGTTTATAAGCCCATCCAAACCCCCTTAGGACGTTGTATAAGCTCAGGGTTATAAGCCGCAGTTGACGGTATCTAAGAGTCTCTTAACTTCGTTCTTTTCGGCGTGTTTCAGTGTGAATGTCGGCTGACATCGTTTCATTACTGCTCACCCTAATTTTCTTCAAAGCTCGAAGTGCGGTTTCTTTCGCCGTTTTTTTTTTTTTTTTTTCTTTTCTCACGCGAAAGGCTATTCTTTTACTGTCTTGTGTTTCGGCAGTCTCATTGTTACGAGAAATGCTTTTTGACTGCATTGTATATAAAAATTGCGGTTTTCAGTGGTCCTACAGACCATAGAATTGACATCATAAATATTCAAAACTCAAATGGAACCACGAGCTGTAAGCGCAGTGGATTCACTGAAAAGGATTGAACATAAATTATTATAATTATGGCTTCATTTCTATAGTCTATGTAGCAAATAGATTCCATGTTTCCGTGCGTCTGTTCAGCAATTGATGAGATGACGTCAAAATGTGGTAAGAACAAAAAAGTGGCACCTAAGGCAATAGCCGAGTGTGTCACTGATGTTCTTACCATATTTTGGCTTCTGTGATCTATTACTGAACAGACGCACGGCAACATGGAATGTTAAGTAAGTACGCCATAGATCAATGTGGTCGACGCCCCCAATTAGCTAGAAATTTGGTACAAAATTTGGGGCGCGCGTATCTCTGAGATCGTATGATCATTTTTTGCTTTAACTTTGAAGTTTTCCGAAATTTGCTTTTCGCTCCAGCTTACATCGTTTCTATGTACCATACTCTCACAGACCATTGTCGTTGACCAAAGCATTGGCCGCAAGAATATAATTCTCTCAGTTATTGTGAAAAAGCTAATCTCTTGGTATTCACCACATTACAGGTTATAAGCCATGTGAACACGTCCTTTGATCCATCATCATCCAAAAAGACTGCACAGGGATCAAAGGTTTGTGTCTGAGAGATTGTTTTGCCAAGTAGCTGCAGTTTCATGTAAATACAGTTTTGAAAACGCAGTTGAGTTTTTAAAAGGCCTGGAACTTAGGGAAAGATTAAGGCCCCAAACATTCTAAGTGGTTTTTCGTTTGAAAACGCATACTGACGCGTTTTCGCCCACCATTAAAAGTTAAACGATCCTAAACACTCATCGTTTTCATCGAAAAAGACGTACATTTGAAAACGCGGTCTAAAGTGGAGATCTTTGAAAAAGGAACCCTATCGTGGTAATACCGTGCACAGCAAAAACGGCGGCTATCGAGAACACTGAGTCACAATGCGCATGTGCAAATGACGGTTCTAGTGTCTTCTCATATCGTGGGTGAGGAAAGCTATACAAAAAAGGGAGTGTAGACGCGAAGTTTTCGGTGGGGAAGTCATCTACAATTAGTAGGCACTGCAGAGGTCGAAAAAAATTTGAAATCGAGCTTGCCCTTGAGACAAGTAACTCAAATTTCGCTTGGCCAGGGCAAGCCCATGCTTGTTTTTGTTTCCCTTTTTTATGACTTGACTGGCTAATCACTTTTCTGGGCCCCTGTCCGTCGGGAAAGTGGACATGAAACGTTACTTCCCTCACGGGAAAATCTGCTTGTCCCAGACGACCGGACGGTACTTTTCGTAAGCCCTTAGGTATTGCTTCCAAAAAGACTTTTAGTTTATGTGGACAGGGCCTTAGGAGAGTCAGATCTGGAGTTTGGGTGTTCGAGATGTCACGTGTTTTCGCTTTGACAAAACACGATCTAAAATTTAGGACCGTTGGTTGACAGTTATCATTTCCACCATACCACCCTCCAAATGATAACTTTTTTGACAGTTAACAAGAGAATGTCCATTGCGAGTCTTTCTTGGCACTCTTCTCTCTCTCTCAAGCTTTAGTTTGGTGTTATTTATCACGTCATTACTCTTGTTGATAAGTCTGTTTAGTTCATTTGCGCTGTGAATCAAAGACATATTTAGCTCGTGAAGTCATCTTGGGAAGTGAAATTCTACAACAAAAAGCTGTGATTATCTTGCTAAATTCGGACCTGAATTCCTTGTTCATGGCACCGTATATAACTGGATTGATGCAAGCGGAGAGTTCTACAGACACCGTGTAAACAAGATAAACGTATCTTGGAAAGTAGAACTGTCCTTTGAAAGCTCCGATGACATCAATGATAACAAACGGTGTCCAGCACGCTCCAAAGCTCAGAAGTATCACGAAAAGTAGCTTCGCGAGTTGCACCTCGTCGATACCAAACCTCCCTACTCCGGATGTTCTTGTTTGCGCGAGTGTGATGTTATGCTTTCTAACTGTGCGGAAAACCTTGTAATAGCACACCGCAGTCACTCCAAATGGGAGCACCGCAAAGCAGACTATAGTCGACACATTGTAGATAACGTGATTTTTGTCAAGATCGAAAAAGCAGAACGCCTTTCCAGGATGAAATCGATAGCGGTTTCCGATAGCGAAGTACGGAACGGGGACGATTAATGCCAGGCACCATGCTAAAATGATACTTAAAATGGCCTTCTTTGTTGTGTAGTAGATTGGGTATTGCCTTACGCGTACGATTCTAAAATAACGATTCACAGCTGTTAGCGTGATAATCAACAACGATGCAATGCCTAACACAGTGCCAATGAAGCCCTGATATTGACAGAGGACATCCCCCAATATCCAGCCATCCGCGATCAAGGTGGCAAAAGTCAGCGGCATCCCTAAAAGTGACATGAGCATGTCTGTCAAGGCCAGCGAGGCAATGTAATAGTTGGGTACTGTTCGTAGCTTGGGATTCTTCTTGATGGCTAAGCAAACCAAAACATTTCCAATTAACGCTGTGAGGATGAAAACTGCGCTAAAAATGCACTCTGTTATCTTTTGCGGGAGTCCTCGGCTGGACAGCTCCATGGCCAGGATCGTTTCCCTTGTGGAGTAATTCATGATTGATGTGTTTTCCTACTCGCAGTACAGCTTTTTGTCTTGTTTCTTCTTTGCTGGAGAAAATTTCCTAACGTGCTACCTGTAGCCAGTAAAGAGAAGAGAGAATGTAAATTTATTGGGCTGGTCTTCGCTGTGGTAGAATGCCCGAGCCGGCTTAAAAAGCAACAGGGAAACATGCTATCATGCAAATCAAAAAATGCAACAGCACTATTTCGACTTTTTCAGGTCATCAATGCGTGACTGCTGTTTTTTTACGCTGCTTTATACAGAGTAACTCATGCACAAACGTTACGTAACGAACGAGTTGTATCGAAGTAATGATGTCTTACACCTGTCTAATAATCTGTGTGGAAGGATTTCGCTGAATACACCCCTCGCTTCAAGATGCCTTTGTTTAGTCAAAATGGTTTGTCAAAAAAAGAACAAAGTCGGCTCAGGACGTGTAACGCCGATATGCCAACAAAGAAACCAAAAAAAACAACAACAACAACAACAACAACAAAAAAACATCATACTGCCCGAAGCAAAATATAATTAAAAGATCAACAGAAGATTTCGGTTCACGAGTATGAACTGATCATAAAGCAAGTGGTATTGTTTTCGGCACTGTACACAAACGAGAGTATCAAGAGTTTTCCCCCAACTTACCAGATTAGATTCTGATCGATGCCGTTCAGATTTACGAGAATTTGCTTGTAATAAGGTTTAGCCTTGCTTGTACTTGATGCGATATTTAGAGTGATTTTGCTCACGCGTCACTGCACGTCACATGACAGGTCAGCCTTCAACAGGGTTCATTTGCATCTAAATTTCACAGTTTGTTACAAAAATGTTCCTGGTGGCTCTTACTGTTTTGAAAGTCGATTTTTCTCGAATACAGCTCTACGATATTGACCTTAATGTGGGTCGGCTAAGAGGGGTTACGTAATAGCTCTTTGATTGAGAGAAATTGGTTTCTTTATTTTTGCGCATGTTCATGGCCTTAAGACGCAGTCCACACTACCTCGAATGAATTTGAAAACGGAGTTTCACTCTGAAAACGCATCGAATGTTTTCCGTCCACACTACGCCGGAGGAATTTAAAAACGCAACAATCACCGGTTAATTTGGATTTATGTTTGTTTTAAGGAAAACTCGGTCAGGGAAATCACTTGATTGTCGTGTCGCAATCGTTTTCGAAAAGCTCCACTGTTTTCCGTCCATACGAAATTTAAAAGCCGGCGTTTTCAAATTCCTCCGGTTTGAAGAGCGTTTTCGAAAAGCTACGTTTTCATGACGGTATAGTGTGGACGGTAGGCCAAACCGTAGAAATAAAGTGGCGTTTTCAAATTTCTGCAGTGTAATGTAAAGCTGCCTAAGAGAGTTGGGTATTGCAGTTAAATGTCAACAAATAAAATAGCTCATGAAACAAAACAACAAACTCTAATGTTGGTCTATAAAAAGATAAGAGACCCCATACAATGACAGATGAGATAATGAATTATTTTACTGACATAAACTGATAAGAATTTGATGTCATTACTGCTATATGAATGAACATTATTCTTTATTGAGTTATCTTCTCTCAGTGTCAATTGTAACATAAACGATTTTTTCAACTATCGATGAATGAAATATCATTTAGAAAAATACTAAAACAATCGCCACATTTATACAAAGAAGTTTGACTTGGTTTAAAATAAAACTAATTGAAAAAAACTTTGAATGAGGATTAAGTATTTGAGCAATTAATATTGGGATAAATTTCGTGTTCTACGTAGCATCGCAAATAAATTTGGCTCTTTACCGCTAACGTATAACAGCTTTACGAAACGGTGGTAATTGTATTTTGAAACGATAACGGTACATGAAGTACGATGAACAAGTTTGAACCACCAACCAGACTTTTATAATTATAGAATCGGGCACAGTAACGTACACTCACCTTGCTCCACAATCGAGGGATGAATTTACGAAAACCCAGTCAGTGTAGGGTGAATTTCATATTCCATGCAATAGATAAGAACAGTGATGGTAGAAGAGCTGAAAGAGGCTACACGGTACTTTCTCACACAGATTACAGACAATTAGTTGGTCGTGTATCCTGCATATTCATTGTACAATTGAACTTTGGAATGCAATCTTCTATTACAGGAATCAATTAAGAACAGTATATTGGCCAGAATATTGGGTTCAGTAATTTACTTTCATCGGATCTCTGTCGCGGATCGTTAACTATCAAAGAAATTCACGTGGCAGCAAAGAAAGCCGGTTCGGATGATATTGTTCCTCTTAAGTTTGGTGGCCAAATGATGGTTTGCTCGCTGTCAAAGTTATTATTAATTTTGGAGGTATTTGCACGAAAAAAATACATCATCTCCAGAATCAAGACCAATTTACATCACGATCGAAAGGGAAATAAGGAGAAACTCTGTTACCTGAAAGATCGAGATTTTAATGTTTACCTTCGTCTGAGGAAAAATTGAGCCTCGTTCTCGCCTCCAGCCGCCCACAAGCTGGAAACTAATTAAAATAAAGAGTTCTTTATTCCATCTACGTTCCATGATTTATTATCACTTCTTCGGTGTTTTTCACTGAAGTAGACTGAATATTATCTCAACGTTTGTTCGATTTGACAGTAATTTTGTTTATTGCAGTGAAGCAAAGCCACTTCGTTTCACAGTCGCCAAATTTAAGTCGCTTTACATGGAAATCAACTCTGCAATATTTGACTTTTCATTTTCCAATTGACTTCAAATATTTTCCTCTTACGGAACACTTCAAAGTTGTCGAATGATGTCGGCTTAATACGAGACATCGTAGAATGAGCTGTGAATTATCACTTTTACAACAGGTACACCAAACGTAGAAGTGGTGAATTTTTTTTATGATAGACCGGCTTTTCACTAAAAAATAAAATCACAGGGGGTGTGCTACAGTGAAGACAATTGATCAACTGAGTTTGCAAGACTTGGCCGTTAAGTTGCCGTTGTATTACTTGTAGAAGTATTGAACTATACAGAAAAGAAGATCGAACCTTGTAAGATAAACGAGTAGTTAATATTGAGTGAATCTTGTTAGTGAATCTTGTTAGTGACACTTCAGTTCTATGCAAAGCGCTTTAGGCATAGTGGGGACATGTGATCTTCTACGATCTGTCTTGCCAGGTTTCAAGTTGTTGATGTTCTGCTGCAGTGTGGTGGTATAGAATCTATTTAGTAGAATTGAATCAAACTTACTGATTCACTGGTAAACCAGTCGTTCGCCTCGCATTCGTCTTTCATTTTATGCTTGCGTGCAGGATTTGCGGTGACTGTCTTTTTTTGTTTGTGTGCCACTGTGATGTCAGCCAGGGCTTTCCACAAAAACCACTTGAGGTGGCTCAATAGGGTATTGATTTATCGCGTTCCGCACGCTAGTGTTATGTTTTGAAAGCTGTTTCTGCATTCGTTTTAACACCCAGTCCTCTCAAACTTATTAAATGTAATTAGGAATGATGATATATTGATTTACTATCATCTCTGTTGAAATCTTGGCTTTTAATCTTGAATTATAAATGCACCAAGAAATGCGTTTTTGACCGTTTTTATGGCTTTATTTGTGATTTTCTTGAATTCCTTTCGGTCAAATCTTCCAACTTTTTACAGTACATTAAACCCGGCGGGATACGAATTTTAAACAAGAGAAAAGTATGGTTTGTAAAGGCAGTTTTTTTTTTTAGATTTGTGCAAATTTGGGTCTTTTAGCGCTGCGGAAAAACTGGTCAGATAGATTTCCCTGAAAAACGAGTTCCAACTAAACTAAAGTATTTGTTACCCGTCTGCCAAACTTTACGGAATTTCACCGAAGGAAACGCGAGAAAATTTACTGTCAGTTTGGCTTGTTGTGCTCATGATGACGTCATGAAATATCGAAAAACATTGACGTTTTCCTTTGAGCGCGCGCAGAGTACTTGAGCTTTCGTCCTATGCGCGCGTGCGATCGTAAAACTATAATGAGCCACCTGAAAATCGCCTGAATACCTTTTCCGGAAATTCTTAAAAAATGTTCAAAAATTTTTCTAAATATCTCGAAAAACCCGCTTAATATCTCTTATTTTTGTCGTAAAAATACACCAATTTTAAAACACTTAAGCAAGAATTTTATTGGAGTAGTAGGAGTTGAAGAAGAAGATTCAGGCACTTTGATGTTACCAGAATCCGCCATTTTTTAAACTTGCTGCGTTAGCGCTTTTAGTGATATTGAACGTACTTTTCGAGTGGGAAATCGCTGAACTGTATTGTTTCTAGTATAGAACTGACTACTGTTTTAAGAAAATAGCGAGGAAAACACAGGGCTAAGCCAAGAAATTCTATGAATATTTCTGAACGCCCCTAGATTTTCTAAATATCTTTATTAGTATTTTCTAAATATCTTGGAAATTTCTAAATATCACAAAAAAATATCCGGATATTTGTGGGAAGGCCTATGTCAGCACAATGGCAAAATAGCATTCAAATGATCTTCAATGCTCTTAGTTTTCCAACCCGCTGTTTTTACCATTGCGAGGCAGTATTTGCAGATCAAAACAAATATTACATGTTTGGTCTGTCATCACTGTCGTGTAAAATACCTCTCATAATGCGATTTAAGACTTGTTTTAGCGGCTGTTAGTTAAATTTCGTTCTTGAAATTGTCATAGCAAATGATTTTTAATTTTGGGCAAAAGGAAATGGTATTACTGTACATGTGAATACATGAAATATATATTTGAATTGCGGAGAAAGATATGAAGACATGATTGATCACCGCAGTTGTACACAACTTAAGCAGTTGTGAAATTTAAGATAATGGTATTTGTTTCCAGAAATGGGTTTTGCGAGGACCCTGATATGAGGGTCTTTTAGTTCAAATAAACGAAATGAAATTTGTTTTATTGATTGGTTCCAATTCAACGTTGTCAAGTTTCTCTTCCTGTAATCCCTCCATAATGTGAAATAAACGCAGGCACGTATGGAATAAATAGAGGATATTGCACGGCGGCGCGAAGATATGGATTTTATTTTCGAGTTGTAAAAACAATGTTTTTAAGAACGAGCGCAGCGGGAGAGTACGATATTGTTTTTAACACGACAAAATGTAATTCTGTTTCATGTCTTTGCCTCGCTGTATAATTTTCTTGTTAGACAAACTGGCTGTTTGCACAAACGATCGTGAAAAAGCTGGAAATGACGTCATCACTAATCCTCACCACTCGGGTTCCGGATGTAGTTTCTTATGAAATGAAATTTGGCGTATTTTCCAGTAAAACACCCGTATCTATGTAGTGAAAAGTCTTCCTTCATGTGTATTCTTTGCATTTAATTTAACAGATTATTCGATAACATCAAACTTCGTTGTTTAAGTGCCTATAACGTCAAATTTTTTGCTTTCTCATCTGATTCTTCGTAACACTCAATTAACTTTCTCGAAAAAATTTTTCGATTTGCATAAATTTTTTTATAATTTCTTAAAGACGTTCAAATTTGCCGCCATTTTGGTCCACCATTCGCACCAGTCTTCCTTGGTTTGAAGTGAGTAGTGACGTAGGTTCAGGGACACGTGATTTGGGTCGTGACTTATCTGACAAGTGGGAATTTTGCTCTAGAGTTGTCTACATTTAGTTGAAAATGCCGGAAAGGTGCGTTACCGCTCTTTTTAACACACGACGTAAGTATTTATATGCACTTAAGGTCAAGTGAGGTTCCTGAACCTAGGTTACAGGTATTAGTCATGTGGCCATTTTGAGCACGTTATTCTTGTGATCAGCGGCAGGGGTCGACCGCAAGAAAATATAATTTTGAACTTTGTAAAATTCGTCCAAAAAAATGCGTTTTATCCAAATCGAAAACTTTTTTCGCAGACGTTCATTAGGTGAAATGTAGAATAAGATGAGTGAAAAACTCAATGGAACAGTTTTGGTTCCAATCGAAAGTTAAATCTTTGATTTTCCATATTTTACCTCCCTGTTTCGACGCACAGTTAAAGAACTCGCTTGGTTTCGAAAATGTGGTTCGTTACATCCCATGTTCGTCATTCGTGTGCCATTTCGCTGTAAATGATACGCGACCCCATACATGGCTTTGGGCAATCTTCAGTGCAATTTAAGTATTACTGAATCGTTTTCAATTCGTAGGTTCGTCGAACGGTTGTCTCGCGTGTCCATGAAGCCGTCAAAGCACTTGCGTTATGTCACAACGTCACACCAGTTACTGAGGAGACTGAAATCGACGAATCCGCTCGGGTACGTTTGGAAAGCGTGACCAGTGATGACAGCGACGTCGAAGGAAGTGCAGGAGGAAACAATAGGGCCGTGACATATCAGGCATCCAGTCCAGACGAGGTGCGTTTAAGATACAGCAGTCCTTTGAAGCTTGTGTCACGCTGAGGTTTCTGCTAAGGTGTCACGCATCTTGGGTGTTGTGACTCTCATTTCCAGGCAACGTTTTGAAAATTCTAATTTCTGTAATCGCTCTGTTTTTATTCCAATCTTTACCCTCCTTGTTTCTTTCTGGTTTATTTCTACATCTGTACTGTGGCGTTTTTCTTCCTCTGTAAACTTTATTTTCGAAGTTTTTTCTGTTTTCCCTTAATCAAGGTAGCATGACTTATTCTCTTCAAAATCTTCCAGCCAGAACGAAGTGAACATTTAATTCTGCCGACTCTCTTCAGGCAATAACTGCATTTTTGATAATCATTAGTTCCTTTTGGACACACCACCACCTAAAAGAATTTTTAAAAAGTTTTTACAAGTATATATATTTTAATCACTGATTACCACAGGTTGCCTTGGTGACGTGGACGGAGAGTGTAGGGTTGACCTTGGTCCATAGAGATATCACGAGCATGCGCTTGAAGACTCCTCACGGCCAAATACTTGTGTACAACATCTTGCAGATATTTCCATTTACCTCAGAAACGAAAAGAATGGGTATTATCGTCAGGGTTAGGATTTAAATTAGTGATTTTTGTATTTGGAGCTTGTCTTATCCTTTATTACAATGTGCAGTGTTTGCGTGGAAGGGGATGTGGCGTGGTTTTAGGGAGAATGTGTGGCAAACGCGAGTTATGCGCGTGGTAGGTGCGTGGTACACACGTGGCGTACGCGTTTTACGGGCATCGCGGACGCGAGTTACCCGATATGATACCCCTTATCGAGAATTTCAACCTTAAATTACTTTTCTTTGATTAAAAATACTTTTGGTGGATCTTAAGGCTATGCATCAAATGCATTTATCAGTTTATGAGCGAGGTTACGTTGAATGAAATTGGTTATGGATTCATAGTGTTCGTTTTCTTCCATTAAGGATGATGCGACAGGTGAAATAACCTTCTACATGAAAGGTGCTGACACAGTCATGAGCAGCATTGTACAATATAATGACTGGTTGGAGGAAGAGGTAATGGCACTAGGGAGGGGTGGGTTAAGAAGCATTTTTAATCTTCTGTGAATAGCACTCTACAGTTTACACCCTGTATTGATAAAATGCTCGATTCGGCGCGCGGAAAAGATTTTTTAGAGCCGGCGTAACACGGCCAGGATAACACTGTTAAATATTTTTGTACTCGAATTTACGTTGTGAGGTTTATTGTAAATGAATTTTTTAGTGAAAGTAATGGTAACTTGCTGAAGTGAATTGAAAGCTGGACATATCGGAGTTATTGTCTCTTTACTGATATTTTGATAGTTTATATCTACTTATTTTGTTTTGTTTTGTATATTTAATCTTGTACCAAGTTTGTGATAGTTATGTGTACCAATGTATTTGTTGTGCCTCTTTCCTGACTCTTACATTTTTAATTATTATAATTACGGTCACCCAACTAGTTTAGCTTTTTAGTTATTTTGCGTGTCCCACTACTGTATGTACTGTACTGTTTATTTATATATTTATAATTATAATCTTGTAAATTCTTTTAGTTGTTTACAGTAGTAGAAATAAACTGTTATTGTTGTTGTAAGAGGGGTGGGTAGCGTCATAAACCACCACGACACTTCTGAGACGAACACCATTCTAAATCCCGTCATCAACTAATTATATCGTAACAGGAGGAAATATCTCTCATTTGCGTGTGTGATATTCTCATTATTTGTGAGATTATGAATTTTTATGTGCCTTGCCGTTTTTGTTTTTCCTTTCAGTGCGGTAACATGGCTCGTGAAGGTCTCAGAACTCTTGTTGTTGCCAAGAAAACCTTAACTGAAGATCAGTATCAAGACTTTGAGGTTTGTACTTTTATCTGCATTGGGCGACAAAAATACTTGAGACGCTTTTAGAAAATGACTCTTTACGATATTTTCCTCCCTATTCTATTTCATATGTATCTAGTGATAATTCTCTGATACCTCCAGCGGCCTTTCAATTCATTCCTGTGTAGGTGATGTGACTTGTGCAGTCTTAGAATAGGACTGTTTCCCGGACGCTCGAAAATAGAATTTTACAATAAAGTGCCTCAACACTTGTGTCGCTTATTGTGGCATACAGAGCTCTGACTGCCAAACGTAATGACATGTTGAGTTTCGTTTTCTATTTTCTTAACATTGTGTTAAACCAGAGGGGCTCTACAGCACGCTCTGTCCAATCAGAGCAAAGATATCACTTTTTCAGCCAATCAGTTGCAAGCAAAAACGAAGAGTTACCAGGGTGACGTTTTTTTTTTCCGCGCTTAGCTTGCCAACGGCTACATCTCCCGTTTTGTACTGAGAGTGGTTGAAATGCTGTTTGTTGGAGTTGTGATGTGTTTCTCGCTTTTACCAATTTGTGTTAAAGATAACGATGTTGTCTGTGGTGTTTTTTACTTAGAGTAATGGTTATTATCACTTTTCTCGTCAGCATCGGTACATGCAAGCCAAACTAAACATTTCTGACAGGGCGGCCAAGGTACGACGTGCTTTTATGTTTCATGCTGCACTATTTTCCCTGTTATATTACTGAGAGTGATTCAATGTTGCTGAACGAGAAGTAATTCCATCAATTCGTTAGGTAATGGACGTTCAAAGAACTTTGGAGCACGACTTAGAGTTGCTTTGTTTAACTGGAGTTGAAGACAAACTACAGGTATTTTTTTACTGCTAAGCGAGAAAGGATAGCGTGACCAATAATTCACAGTTTTTCAAATATGGTTTTACACTGTGTCAGCATTTTTTTCCCGACAACAGCGCGCACTGCTCTCAAGAATATTTTTATTTCCCTGGTCGAATAATCTGACAACTCTTGTACTATCAACGAGGCTTTCTTTGATAGCTATGAAATAACTGAAATGTTTTCAGCAATGTTGTAGTTTTATTGTTAAAATTTGAACATAAGGATCTCCTTTATAATGTTCATACAATATTCATATCTTTTCGTTGCCTGTTTCAATCTTCAGGTGGATGTTCGTCCTACCCTTGAGATGCTTCGAAATGCGGGAATCAAGGTAACGCAACTCCTGAAAGAAGCCCGTTGTAAACTTATGGCGCCGTCTTTTGTTTTATTCTTGTCCTTGTTCTCTCATCTATTCATTCAGTCTGTCTATTTCTTTTTTATTTTTTCATAATTTCACGAACTATTCACGAACCATGTTTACGTACGAACGAGCGACCGGACAAATAAACGAAGGAGGGAAGGAGTGAACGAACGAACGAACGAACGAACGAACTACGAAAAAGGGAACAATGCGCACGAAACATGGAAGAGCTCTCATGCAGTTGTCATGAAATATTCGTTTAGCGACATCAAATTAAAATTTGGAGTGCTTGTTTTTGTGAAGGGAGGAAAATCGACGAACCCGATGAAAAACAGTCGGAACAAGGACGAGAACTGACAACAAACTCAACCCGGCCAATTTCAACGCCGAATCCGGAGTTCGAACCCAGGCCACTTTAGTGGGTGGAGAGTACTCTCAACAATGAGCCACCCCTGCACTCCAAACAATAAGACTGGGCCACCCTTACTCCCTAACAAAGAAATAACAAAAACCAACTGACAATTATGCAATGTGGCTACTTGTTCACTTTCAGATTTGGATGCTTACAGGGGATAAATTAGAAACAGCCACATGCATCGCGCAAAGTTCACGCCTTGTAGCCAGGAACCAAATTATTTACACATTTAAACAGGTACTATAAGTAAAATGATGTTTAAGTATAACATGGTTTGTGATTTATCAGGCCGACGGTTAACTTCAGTTTTTCATGAAGCTTACGTGAGTTTTCCTGGTTGCTCATTATGCATCAAATTTGACATTTTTTTCTTTTCAGATAAGTAATCGTTCTGAAGCACATTTAGAACTTAATTCACTAAGGAGGAAAAATGATTGTGCACTGATAATCAAAGGGGATTCCTTAGAGGTGAGTGTTTACGGGATATGACAATGTTAGGCAGCTGAGATTATATGTTGAAAAGAGCACTTTTCCAATTAATTTCTGAGTAACGTTTCTCCTCTCCACCACTGGGTATGTGGCTTCGCTTCATTAGCAATTTTGGTGCGAGGCAAGTTCTGCGGAACAATGCAAACAGCCATTTGGTGTTTGTGTATTGGTGCCAGATAGTTTAGGCTCTAAACCTTAACTGGGAGCAAACCTTGCGGCTTGCAAAGGACTGATAGGAATGGAGAAACCTTGTTGGTGCCCTATGCGCCGCTTAGGCTCGATTTCCGCCACTCTCTCGGGTTTGGCCGCGTTCTTCCCCGAGAGGAAACTTCGGGGGTGAGCGCGGGCTCATTTTCCGAAACAGCGGCCGGTGATCGAACCCATGCGCCACTCTGCGTCCAAAGGACTGATGTTGATTGGTGTCATGATCAGTGGCTCAGTCAATTTCTTTCTTGTGGTTTTCCTCTGACCAGAAGACAATAACATACGTTGTAAAACAATTAACATAGTAAGTCACTTTTAGCTTTGCTTTCGTTGATCATGCTTAACATTACGATCATCCTCAGATCAAAACAAACCTCTAATTTTCTAAGGCAGAAAAACACCAAATGGTAACAATAAACCAACACGAAACAAGGATGGTTGATATTGGGCAAGATTGACACGGATTATGAACGAGTAACTTTAAAAAAAAATTTAGACAGAAAGTTTTCAAGATGTCTCATCCCCGACATTTACCTCTTTTTAACCCGTCAGGTTTGCTTACGTCATTATGAGCACGAGTTCATGGAGCTGGCGTGTCAGTGCCCTGTTGTGGTGTGTTGCCGCTGTTCACCTCAACAGAAGGCGGATATTGTCAAGTTGCTAAAGAAACACACTGGAAAGAGAACGTGTGCCATAGGTGAGATGTCCAGATCCAGTTCCAGGTCCCCATCCCTCTCGGCATGTCCTTCGGCTTCAGTTCGTATTTGGTGTACTATGCACCTAGTTAGAATTTTGAGAAAGTTTGAGATATTGTACTTCTTTTTTGCAACCATTTTACTTCTTTTTCACATTTGATTACGTGAGGGAACAATACAGCCAACAAATTACCGGACCCCTTCTCTACGGGAACGTTTTTTGTATTATTCTCTCGCTGATGAAAGATGTGATATTTTTGTTTGGCTTTAGGCGATGGTGGAAATGACGTCAGTATGATTCAGGCAGCGGATGCTGGAGTGGGGATCGAGGGAAAAGTAAGATAAATATAGTGATAATTTATACTTCTGAGCGGCGCAGTGGAATGTTTTCGTGCCTGTGCTTTCAATGTGATTCATATCCTTCATTTACTATCCAGTCAAGAAACCGTTAACACTCACCAAGAGCCAGAAATATGTAACGTCAATGAAAGTGGATGAATCAAATGAGAAAGTGGACATCTAGGAAAGTGATACTTCACTTACAACAAGATCAAACGTCGACAGGACAAGAAACAAAGGATGGCTGCATGATTGCTTGTGAAAGATCTGTTACTTAAACGAGAACTTCAACATGTATACGTGGAAAGTTTGGAAACAACAGCAAAGGCTCCACGAAATATAAAAATCGTTAACAGCTTCTAGTGAGCCTCTAGTTTGATCATTTTTAACGTTTCCTCTCGATGCATGACTGATTGTATTCGTGTGCATTTTGTTCCCAGGAAGGTCGCCAAGCTTCGCTCGCTGCGGATTTCTCCATCACGCAGTTTAGATACCTAGGACGGCTTCTGGTGTGGCACGGTCGAAACAGGTTAATTGCATGTACTTTATTGTTTAAAGACGAAGTCGTTCTTTTTATTGTTAGACTGCGGAACCTATAACAGTTATCTGTGTTTGGCGATAGACATAATCAATTCATTCTCTCTGTTTCAGTTACAAGCGATCAGCAGCTCTCGGTCAGTTTGTGATCCACAGGGGACTGATTATTTCTGTAATGCAGGTAAGCAACATCTTGGTCATAACAGTTAGTGGCTGCGAAGAAGACGAAAACAACTCCGTTCACAAAATTAAAATTCACACTGAAAATGCGTCAAATGTTGTCCGTTTACACTTCGCCGGAGAAATTTAAAAGCGCGACAATCACCGGTCGTTTTGGATTTGTGATGAGGAAGACTCAGACAGGGAGATCACGTGATTATCGTCATGTCATCGTTTTCGAAAAAGCCGGCGTTTTCAAATTCAAATTTGCAAATTTGAAGAGCGTTTTCGAAAAGCTCAGTTTTTCTGACGGATTAGTGTGGACTGTGGGCCAAACCGTAGAAATAAGGCTGCGTTTTCAAATTCCTCCGGTTTGAAGAGCGTTTTCGAAAAGCTCGGTTTTTGTGACGGATTTGTGTGGACTGTGGGCCAAACCGTAGAAATAAAGCTGGGTTTTCAAATTCCTCCGGTTTGAAGAGCGTTTTCGAAAAGCTCGGTTTTTGTGACGGATTAGTGTGGACTGTGGGCCAAACCGTAGAAATAAGGCTGCGTTTTCAAATTCCTCCGGTTTGAAGAGCGTTTTCGAAAAGCTCGGTTTTTGTGACGGATTTGTGTGGACTGTGGGCCAAACCGTAGAAATAAAGCTGGGTTTTCAAATTCCTCCGGTTTGAAGAGCGTTTTCGAAAAGCTCGGTTTTTGTGACGGATTAGTGTGGACTGTGGGCCAAACCGTAGAAATAAAGCTGCGTTTTCAAATTCCTCCGGTTTGAAGAGCGTTTTCGAAAAGCTCCGTTTTCGTAACGGGTTAGTGTGGACTGTAGGCCTAACCGTAGAAATAAAGCTACGTTTTCAAATTCCTCCGGTTTGAGGAGCGTTTTCGAAAAGCTCCGTTTTTGTGACGGATTACTGTGGACTGCAGGCCTATCCGTAGAAATAAAGCTGCGTTCTCAAATTTCTCCGGCGTAGTGTGGGCAAGGCCTCACTTTCGACTTTCGCCAAAAGCTCTAGATAGGGGTGATATTAAACTTTTTTTATTCGTGTTTTCCATTATGTTGCAGGCGGTGTTCTCTTGTGTGTTCTATTTTGCCTCAGTGTCACTTTTCTCTGGGTTTCTCATGATTGGGTAGGTATTTTCATGATTGGGTAGGTGTACGCTTTAGTGATTTTTTTAGTGATTTTTTATTTTTATTTTCTCCTCGTGAGATATAATTTACGTAAGTCTAAGTCACAAAATTGTTTTATTTCTGACAACCCGATCTAATCCATGTTTTCGTTCTGTTTTAGGTATGGCACAGTGTACACAATGTTTCCAGTTTTCTCTCTCGTGTTGGACGAGGATGTTCCTGCTGACATCGCTTTGATTTACCCAGAGTTATACAAAGATTTATCCAAGGTTGGTAATAAATATTGCTCGACTCTTCTGTTTTATGTTTCATTATCTAACATGTTATGGTAATTCTTGTCAACAAAGGCAATATTTAAATATGTATGTTCGTTTCATTCTCCTCAGGGCAGGTCACTCTCCTACAAGACTTTCTTTATTTGGGTTCTGATCAGTATATATCAAGGTAAATGTTTAGTACGGCTTTCAATACCCACGTTCGATAGATGAAAAATTCTAACATGACACTGGAGCTTTCTTGCAGATTTATATGTTTGGTCTTGCTACCTTTGTGTCAAGTCCTTTATGAGAATTACCAGATAAAGGAATCTTTGAAAATTTACGATCTATTTTGTACGCCATTTTTCACGCTGCGTCCCAACTACCTAAACGCCTGGAAGAGGCTATCCTGTTCTGTACTTTTGTAACTTTTTATTTCGCTTTACAAGAGATAAGATAAGAACCTTGATTTAAGTGTCAAAGTATTTAGCCCTAGCGGACTGATTGGGGACATTAAGAGACCTTTTTCACTCGTAACAACGTCAACTAACAACGTCAGTGACTCCTGTTTTTCTATCCCATGTAGGTGGAATTATAATGTTCGGCGGTCTTCTTCTGTTTGATCAGGACTTTATTCACGTGGTGTCCATAACTTTCACTGCGTTAATTCTCACTGAACTGCTGATGGTGGCGCTGACCATACGCACATGGCACTGGCTCATGTTACTAGCTGAAGTCATTAGTCTTGCACTTTACATTGGTACACTCATCGTTTTGAGGGGTTACTTTGGTAAGTTATGAATCCGGCATCTTAAAACGCACTAGATTTAAGTTGCCTGCTTACTCTCAATAGAGATGCTTAAATTCTGTGCGAGTAGATGATATAATTTATACACTTGCTGATCAAATCGGCGAGTTACCGTGATGCCGCGGACCACGTGATCGTTCGCCGAGCCGCCGTGTTTGATTTAGGTTGGATGAGGATTCCTCTCGCCTATCGCCTAACCCTCTGGTAGACCCCAACCTTCAGTCCTCTGCTTCAAAAACTCAAGATGGCGGCCAAACATTTTGCGTAGGCCGGAAATACTGAGCTTCCGCTAAAATACGGCTGCGCTGCAGGCTGGTAAGTACTGAACTCGGCAAATAAAGTCCCCGACAGGAGTCGAACCCATACCTCCCAGATACCGATCGGGTCTTGATCTTGTTTACTATGAGCAAAATTCTTATTTCCATGGAACTGCGGGTTTGCAAGGTATGGAGGAGAGAAATAGATGTAGAAAAAAAAACTAAAAAACTTTTACTTTTCTTTCTTTCTTTTTTCAGACCAAAAGTTCCTGGTATCGACTGAATTTTTGTGGAAGGTGGTTGTCATCACTTTAGTCAGCTGTCTACCGCTCTACATTTTAAAGTATCTCAGGCGTAAATACGCTCCACCCAGCTATTCAAAGCTGACGAACTAACGAGCGCTGTGTCACAGAAGAAACACAGTCACGTATTACAGTAAAACATCCACTGCTTGCTGCGCAGAAAAATTTGTAATAAATTGGATCAAGAGGTTGTGAAATTATCACGAAAATCTCAGGGAATATATTTTTTATACAGAAGATACAATTAGATGTAGCTAGCAAATCGAGAGAAGGATAAGTAATGGTAATGGGACTGAGTGGAGTCTAATCCTTTATAGTAACTGGACTGGTGGAATACAATTCAGGGAGTGATCGAGCGAGTAATTTCAAAATCGATCGAGCGTTCAGCGTGAGGCAGATTTCACAGGCGTTTCTTTCCCACCATCTTGTCACGTTGCTATGTTGTGACGTCACAGTAAGAGAACAACCTGGGATTATGTTCTGACGAAAGTAGACGCGCAATAGCCCTTTTCACGGTTAATTTTTCTCATTTGCATTACAATGTAATCCAACGTGGATGCGAGGTGATTTCGGGCTAAAACTACAAAATAGCCCGAAATTGCCTCACATACATGCTAGATTTTATTGTAATGCAAATGGGTAAAGGTAACCGCGAAAAGGCCTATTGTCTAAGGAACTAATGGTGAGGAAGAAATTCTTGGGAAAGGTTTAAACTGTTCTCTTTTCACTGTTATTACGTTGTTTATATTGCCAGTCGGTCAAACACCGACAAATTGTTGCGTTCACACTCTGGCCCCATCTCTCATTTCAAAAGCGAGTTGTTTAAATGCCTGTAAATTTTCACTGAAAACAGCATATGGACCATAAAGAATAAGTACCACTTAGGGAGATATTTGTCAAATTATTTAATAGCTTGTGAATGGTGTTAATAATCAACTTGTCAACTTGGTTCGTCTCCCATAAGTTTTATGCAATTTACAGAGGAGGCGGGGAGGGGTTGGTACATGTAGTTGTAACTTTTTTTCTGGCGTTTCTGTACATTCACACTACTGTATGTGAAAAAAATAGATAATAAAGTAACAAATTACACTATGTCTGGTCTTTTCCCTAAGAGTGATATGAAGAGGAGAAATTGTGGACAGTGGCCATCTCACAAGTCTATTAGCATCACCTTTCTGGCTGGAAATAATAAAAAAAAGTTATCATTTACACCATGGACAATCACAGAACAAACCTATCCTGGTGGGTAAATCATGGGATTTATTCTTTAAACGATACTTTTTCCGCCGTAAAGTCAGCGCCCATCGAATGTTTTTCCCGCTGAAAACCTAACATAACAGTTAACCAAGGCTTGTGGAACCCACTGTGACCCGAGAAACGTAACTTATAGCTACAACTGTTAACCCTCCTTCCCAGGGTCTCTCGCTGAGAACATAATCGTGCGCTACATGGTCGTTTCCGTACCCAAATAGCAGATTTGCACGTAATCGTCATTTGACTACAACTACCAGAATTCTTTTCTTTATTAATTAAATTTTGAATTCCCAGTGGGGTTTAAACAACAATTGCCCTAATTAGCACAAGAAACAGAAAAAAAAAGTGAAGGACTCTGGTAGTTGTAGTCAACTGACGCCATCATGCAAATCGCCTATTCGGACTCTGGAAACAAGGGAGACATGAGCACGTAACAATTTTTTCCCGCCAGTTTTACGACCTAGGCCTAGGAACCAGGCAAGGCTTACTCGTAAATGTTGGAGAATTCGTGAAAAACTGAGTGCCTGTCGAAAATCCCAAGTTTACAGTCCTTTTGATGAACCGCGCAAATCAGTAGTCTGCCGTTTTAACCTAAGTACAGGCGCGCGCGCGAATCTCGTGTCATTATCACATAGTGACCTATGAGACCAGTCATTACTGTTCAATAAATGCTCTTATTGTATGGCTAGTTCCGTGAGCGGGCAAGATGAATCAAATCCTGCGCTGTGATTGGCTACCCTAGCGGGCAATATGGAGCTATCTTGCCCGCTCGGGACTACCCGCCGTGTCCTGCAAGAAAAATTTTCCCGAAAGCCATACAATGTCCTTTATTGACCAAGCTTGTTCGGTCAAGATGGCTTGTTATTGGTCTCGTTCTTTTTTTGCGAGTTTATGGAACTCGACTCCGTCTCGGTCCATTAACACACAAAAAAGGAACTTGGCCAATATCCAGCCATCTTGATCTCACACTTGGTCAATAAACCATACAAAGAGACCTTTCTCGTATTCCGCTTCCGTGCGTTCGAACAATATCACCAGAGCGGGGTTGGGCTAGGCACTTTCATACATTTGCTGCATTTTGGTCCACCCTCACCTCGACTCGGCACCATTGTTTGTTGGAGAATCGAGAATCTTGTTCGAGAATCTTGCTATATTTGCGATTGTAACTGGATATCAAATGTTGGTCATGATGGACACTTCTTTGGGCCAAACGGCCAAAATACTGGGCCATTATACAAACCACGTCCAATTTAAACCTCTTATGACTGAATTGAGGTTTACGCGGAGATACAAACACACCCTGGTGGAGCCTAAACTGCGCTTTCGCAACTTGGATGAGCCACCACCGACTACGTAGACCGCGTTTAACAGCGGTAAAAGAAGTGGCTGTTGAATTAAGGAAACCGCAGGAATTTCGAGTAACAAGGGGAAAAACTTTGTACCGAGATTATTTACATCGTATTGAAAACTACTGTGCAACTGTTTTAAATATCTTCGAGGAAGAAATCATTTCTAACAACAGTAAATGTCGAAACAACTTTTAAAGTTCCAAGAACACTTAAAAGTACTGATGAAATGAAACTGATGATGAAATTTTTCCTGTGTTTGTACATTTTCTCTCTACTTTGAAATCTATTTTCTCGAGTTCCCAAGGGAAATTGTTTCAGGCAAATATTTATATCTTTGACTTCTAGAAAATGCAAAAAAGACAGTAATATACTTAAATTATGATGGTACAAGGTTTTTGTCCCCTAAAAACTGAAATTGCTCGATTTTCTGTCGGATTTCGTCTTAACAACTCGGCCTTTTCACTGCTTGTACAGAGTAAGAGGACTTGCTAAAACCAGCCTTCCTTCCTACAACCATAAACATCACCAGAGGCTAACTTACAGAACTTCATATGTTGATTCGCACATTTTATTCACTTCTAACCAACTGGAACAAATTCTAAAGAGTCATTTCAAATTTGTATGCCCATGGAAAATGCTGGGCAAAATAAAGTTTTCCTTCAATTTTGTAATTCTGTTCAATCATAATTAGGGAAGGAAAATAAACACTTAGAAGGGGAAGGGGTATGCACGAATGGTCCAGCCACTAAAATGTATACTTCGCCGTTGAGATAAATATCTAATCTATCTCCCAGACTTCCCCCACCCCCACAATAATACAAGTTTAAAGTTCGTCCCAAAACAATTTTTCTGCCGTGCAGGATTATCAAATTAAAGCACGGACTTTCCAAGAGTCCCTTTCTCTCGTTATCCAACAAGCTGCTTGTATTCAAAACACAACATAATTCAATAAAATGTTCAATAAGTTCTAACGTTCAAGCACGAATTGTAGAAGACAACGGTGGTCTCGATTCGATCCTTGCAAGCTACGTATGGTTTAGTTTGATGGTGGCCTTAAATCGAAAGTAGGTAATCCAAAACCTTTCCTCTCCAGAACTGCCTGTTCCCCTCTCCTCCCCTGACGAGTAAATGGTACATTAATAAGTGAGAATCGTGTATTACTCAATATTAAAACACAATACAAGCCATAAAGGTCGCCGGGCACACACTGGGGGACGTGTTGCGGGGACGTTAAACGGGGACATGGGAAATGTTTCTGGGACATTTTTTCTCATAGCGGGGGAGGGGGAGGGGGCCAGAATTTTGTCCCTGCAGCATACCGCATGAAATTCAGCTGGTTTGAATTCGTGCGTCATGAAGCAGGAACAAAATGAACTCAATTCTCAAAGTCGCATCGTGTGCACTGCTCTTGCAAACTGTCCCCGTGTGCACCAGCTTGCGCATTTTCCCCGCAATATGCGTCCTATGCGAATACAAGAAGAGGCTTGTCCCCGCTTCATGTTCCCGCAACCCGTCTTCAAGTGTGTGCCGATCGTAAGAAAGAGGAGACAGAAAATGAATGGAAGTTAGGGACAGCAGCCTAGAGAAAGGGAGGAAAACGTTTTCTTTAGCTCTTGAGGATAAAAAAAATTACAACAGGTAAGATTACTTTTAAAGAAAAAGAACGGATTGCACACAAACACCATAAGTGAACTTACACATCCATAGAAAATGGAGCAAAATGTATTAATTTTGTTGCTTAATGTTATGAACTCTCTTAAGGCATGGCTTGCACAACAGTCAACTATCACAAGAGACAGCATCTTATCTCAAAAAGGTATTTTTGATATCTTAATCTACCGTAATAAGCCTGGTGTGTAATATATAAGGTACTTACATTAACCAAGACAATGTCCTTGACCCAGTCTTCTGTTCTGTCTAAGCTGAGACCAGCAGGGCGTTGCCTGGCCGCTGGTGATAAGGCACAACTAAGTAAGAAATCTCTGGATAAGCTTTCTTCCATGGTGGCTTGGTCTGTGCAGCCAGGATCTGTTGCCAGTAATTTTGTAAAACGTTAGTCTATTTGACTGCTATACAGATCACGCCAAGCTTCTTACATTCGCAAAAGTTGAACCGTCTCAACCGCTTTGACATTTCTAATATGGCAGACGACTGAAGAGGCTCGAAGAGCGAAATATATATTCTTATATGTCTTTGAGTGCACCCTAAAAGAAACTTTGACAGCTAAGTGGCGTTTCGTCATCAACACTCTTAGTGAGACCAGGATCCTTGATTGCTACCCCTAAGAGACATTTTCATATGGACACCCTGATATGGTCTCCCGAGGCCTAAAGCACGAACAAGTAATACATTGGTACCTGTTGCACGTCTGGGTCTTCCTTCCAGCGCTGCAAACAGTTTCTCCACAACTTGATACTTCTCCTCGCTGTTGTTCTGTTGGCTTGGGCTTTGGACATCTGGGTCATCTGTGTATCTCAGCTGTCAAACATATAGGTTTTACGTGTTACTTTATAAAGGCCTTTCGGGTTAAACGAACAAAGTGTGTACAAGTATGTCCATGTATGTCTGACTTTTTGCCAATCTTACGCGATCATAATTATGAAATCCGAAGTACAGAACCCTACATGACGTTTTCCCCAGCGTATCGTCTTACATGTAGTTTCTGCCTAGTTTAATGTCAACAAACTGCTCACCTTTGACGATTCAGTGTTTTACAATTTGACCACATGACTCTTCCAAAAGCAAGCGGTACATGTAACTTAGTAATTTCATTTCTTATACACAGTCAGTACCTGCATTGTAATGCAGATCGAAATGATACACTCACCATAACCTTAATCTTGGCAAGCTGTGCCTTTGCAAGGTTCACACAGGTACGGTGACCTGATATGAAGAGTTGTGTGTCTACACGAAGGAAAAACAAGTCCCAATAATTAGTACACCACTCTTCAACAAGAAAGAAAAACTGAGATTATACTTATGAAAAGGGAAGAAAAACCTGTGTGTACGTATCTCTAAGAGATGCTGTTCATTAGGAACATGAAAACAAAAATTGGACATGCCATCAGTCTCCATTCGCACCAAACTTGAAACTTTAACACCTCCGAATTTTTTCATGCTATTTTGCCTATGCACAATCATTGAATTCTATCATGTACTTTGAACTTGATAATGATGATATGGAGTCATCAAAACGTCGTTCAATTTTACTTTTGCTGATTTTCATATTGAAATGTTTTAAACATTACTGTATTTATTCACAGCCAAGGGCGTAGCCAGCCATTTTTTCCATTTACGCCCAAATTGTACAGCGTCAGCCGTATATCAAATTTTGCCATAAACAACAACAACAGTCAACTAAATTTTTGTGCGCAGAACTATTTCAAAGTTCTGCTTTGTTAATAACCTTTCAGCATTTTTTCATGTAAAAGATTGAAAGTCATTATTTTGTTTTTCAAAATAAAACGTTGATAGAGCGGTGATTCGCTATTGAATAGTGAGAAGAAAATATGCCCTTTCGGTTACTAAAAAATTATTTACAGGAGTTCTTTTTGAGCCCGTGCTTAATGGCTTAAAGGCTAGCTACGCCCCTAACAGCGACAAGCTCCATTACAAAAAAAAAAGCACAATGCTAACAACTGGTAGTTGTAAACATACATGTACATCTACAGTAACATTGTGATACTAGAAAAGTAATATTCAGCATACTGTTTCCTGGTTTTCAACCCCCTATTGATCAGTGATCATCTAGGTTACCACACACCGAGTTGATTCTCTAAAGGGTTTGTTTATTCCCCTGACCTAGCACTCTGAATGTTTACAGCGCACATATGCAGGAACAGAACATACCATTAATCATTTTGACACTAGCTCCTGAAAACAATGCCAGTCGTTCAGCCAGCACATTGCAACCTTCCATTTGAAGATGCTCAATAACCTCATCTGAGAGTGGAACAAGGGCACCCTGACAGAATAACAGTACAGTACGGAGTAATATTAATGACTTAGTTCAGCAATGCACGTGCACTGTGTATAAATCAATATAATGGTATTCTGAGTCCTCAGGCCTAAAATGATACCAAATGTTTCTTACATGTATAGTCACAAATTTTGCACATTTTCTGGATGAGCAAGAAAGAAAGGGTTTCACTTAAGGGCTTAAAGGTTTTCAGCCAGAAAGCACTAGGTCTTCACAGGCAGGAAAAACGTTTTGAACTGAACCTCCATGTATAGTGCAGTCGAATTCTTTATCTTTCCGCAAGATGGTCAAACCAGGCAGGCAGAATCGTCCTCACAGTCGATCAATTTGCACAGCCTTAAAGGGAGGGTTTCACGTTTTGGCACATGTCTGTATTATTTATTCGCCTGTACACGTTCTTTGGCACAGGCCCAGTTTTTCATTGTTTATGAACCAATCATAAGCAAGTTACCTTATTTCGCATGCAAATAGCTGTAAAATCATCAACTGTAGAATAAATTGTATGTATCAACACTAAATTGAAGGAAAAATCAACAGAAATCTTCTGAGTATTTTGGTCATCCATCATTCTGCCACGACTAACTGTAGCATGTGATTACTGAACTACATCAGAGCAGGGTTTCTAAAGCGATAACATTGATACAAAGTGAACAAAAGTATTTTGATTCAGAGACATGTGCTGAAGCGTGAAACCCTCCCTTTACTGAAACACCTGCATAAAAGATTGATGGTGTCAATCTTAGAGCAGGTCTAGGAAAAATTCACATTCTGAATTTGATGAACCCTCACATTACCCACTGAAGCGTAATCCGAGAGGAAAAAAAGCATCAAGTCTTTGAAGATCACTGTAGCTATCCAGTGCTTAGTTATGTTACATGCATTAGTCATTGTTCTTTCTTTTATCCTCCTCATGAAAGCATATGCATGCATATAAATATATTTTTGCCTGCTGGAGGGACGATGTCGTATCCCATTTCATGTATCTGATGCTATCCTAATACTAAGTTAAAAATTAATTTAAAAAGTGTGACTTACAAACTCTTCTTGGACTGCAGCAATAACACTGTACACTCTATTTTTTGCAACCTACAGTACATAAGAAAAAGAGGGGTAAAGGTAAAGTCTGCATACAAGCCAAGTGGCCCATCAGGCTGGTGCTTATCTCTGGTTTCTGCAGTATGAAGTGACTAGAAGTATTTGTTGTCCCTCCTGGATGGGATGCTAGTCCATCACAGGGTTACCCACCAGCATTAAATTCACCAGCACCCATTTGTACACCTGGGTGGAGAGAGGCCCCAGCCACGACTTGAACCCAGACCACTCAATTCAGAGATCAGTGCACTAGCCATGAGGCCACCGCTCCTCCATGATAAGAAAAAGAACAAACAACCATGTTCTGTTTTCTCCAGGACATGTACATCAGTTACACGTTTGTGGACAACGGTTGTTACCACTGATCATTTGTCACAATAGTATTGTGACACATGATTAGTGTGCATGTATCAATACTTCAACATCCATAAAACAGAATTATTATTAATTTATTTTTAATTTGGACAAAATAAGTTACAATAAAGATAACACTATAACATGTATATTCTAATTTACAATGTTTCCTTATTATTATTATTATTATTATTATTATTTTATCAAGTTTACAGAAAAAAAAATTATGAATGTGACGTTGTTTGGATATCTGATCTACATTAGCATAGATTTTTACAATTTCACTCAAGACAATGTTTGACCCCATTTCCAAACACCTAGAAGTTCATCAAAAATACTCTACTACACTGTAAGTGTCATATTCAACTCTCTTCTCAGTGTTTGGGAATGTGGTGAAACATGGCCCTCCATATTTGTTATACTACTTCAAACCAAGTATAAAAAATTCAGATTCAGTTACAACATTATACAATACCAGAACAGAAAGAAAAAAAGAAAAAAAAAAAGATAACACAAATTCACATACAACTACAAGTATTACAAATTCCATACAGCACATCCTTAAGACACTGCATGTAGGTACACAATCACTAATTACCTTGCACTGTTGAGGGTCACCTCTTATTTCAATTACACACTTGTCTCTATTATGAAATATTTTACAGCCAGTGTCATACTGAGGACAAAAAAAAAATTAAAATTAACATTCTTTTCAGCACCACTTACTTAAAATAAATGAAGATATACATTAACGCATTCTAGTGTAACACCATCGACTGGGCTAACCAAAGTTTTATGTGAATGTTGTTTTACTACCTATATATGATCACTTTATTAGGTTTACTTATCATATGGCTAGCTCTGTGAGCGGGCAAGATGAATCAAATCCTGCACTGTGATTGGCTAACTGAGCGGGTAAGATGGAGCTATCTTGCCTTCTCAGGACTACCTGCTGTGTCCCGCAAGAAAAATTTCCACGACAGCCATTTAATAATCCTTTATTGACCAAGCTTAATTTGGTCAAGATGGCTGGATATTGGCCTCGTTCTTTTTTTGGGAGTTTATGGACCTCGACTCTGTCTGTCTCAGTCCATAAACATACAAGAAAAGAACTTGGCAATATCCAAGCCATCTTGACCTCCAAACAATATCCAGCCATCTTGACCTCACACTTGGTCAATAACCCATATACATAAACCTAGAATAGAGTGCTTTTCAATGGGTGTCATACAACCACAACCAAAGTAATCACTTCAATCATTCACAAAGGACACAGAATCCAGTGAACCAATCAAAACTGGAAGGAAAAACTTGCACATGTGGGTACCTGTAGTGTGAAGCCTGGGAAAACATGTATGAACAAGTCATGATTGGTTTTGGTTTAACTCGGTAAACCTTTCCCTGAAATATGCCAACCCTGTCTTATTGCAAATACAGTATTTATCTATCTACGTACATGTACATGAACATGTATGTGCTAAGGACTGATCAGAAGGAAAACTGTTAGCAGCATAATTTTATGTTTTTCATACACACCAACCTTGATTTCACCCAATTTCCACCCTTTAAGACCTGCAAAGAGTAAAAAAGAATTGTAACTATTTTTTGTCTTGAAGTTAGCCCAATACAGACTTCAGAAATATAAATCCTTTGAAAATTGCAACACCATGACCAACATTTTAAAAAAGAAATCTGTTCAATTCTATGTGCATTGTTCTTTATTAGAATCATTTACCTTGGCTTTCCTCCTCTGTTATTTGAACCTCATGAAGTTCTTGTAAAGGAAGTTCATCACTGAAAACAATGAAAACAAACAATTCCACACAATGTTTTTGGTTAACAGATTATAAAGTACAATCAATAAAAAAACAAAATGCAAAAGCCATAAAAGATAAAGCAGTTATAAAAGGAAATGAACTAAAACACTTTAAATTTTCTGCTTTTCAGCCACAAACAGGCTGCCATTATGTTCACCATGTCTTGCATGATGTGCAAAATGTGTGCGCACTAACGGTGGTGGACAAAACACTGACCCCTAGTCCATGGACTACCCTAATGGACTACCCAAATGGACTACCCAGATGGACTACCCTAAAATGGACTACCCCTAAAAAATACTATTTCAGGTGAGTGGTATGTTAAGAAACTGCGATTATATACTTACACTGCACGGAGGATGCTTTTTTTTCGTTTCGGATCGCCTTCAGCCGCCATTAGAATAACTACACTGAAAAAAACAACTGCTGTACACAAAAAGCGTAGACTCAAGTCAAATCAAATATTCTGTGGACAACTCAATCTTGCTCCCATGTGATTCAGTAGCTCAGTCTTTCTCGAACAGACGAAATGATCTTCAGGATGTTACTCATGATTTGTTTAGCTTGTTTTGTACTGAAAATTATGGCACAGAAGCAGCTAGTCTTCTGGTTTTTTTCCTGAGTGTATCAAAATGAAATAGAAATGGGAATGAGGATAAAGCTATGGGACAGCAAGAAATTCCAACGACTATGTTACAAAAATTCAGAGTGGAGTGGAAACAGTGGTATTCTTGGCTGGGCTGGACTATAATTACGTGGAAATTTCTGTGTTTTGTGAGACTCAGTATATGGTAGTCTATCGAAGCTTCCTCCTCCTTTGTTACTGGAGTATGGACCAATTTTGAAACAGTACACTTGGACAAATCATCAACAAAGTCGCTATTAAGCCCACTATGCCACAACATCCCAGAGACTGTCCCTTTAGCAACAGCAACAACAACAATAACAACAACAACAACAACAACATCTTTATTTTCTAAATAATTCAGTATAGTTATTCAAAATGGCGGCTGAAGGCGATGCATCCTCCATGCATTGTAAGTATATAATCGCAGCTTCTTAACATACCACTCATCTGAAACAGTATTTTTTAGGGGTAGTCCATTTTGGGGTAGTCCATTAGGGTAGTCCATGGACTAGGGGTCAGTGTTTTGTCCATCACTCGCACTAACAAAAGTACAGAAGGCACCATACATAAAAAAGTAAACATATTTGTTTTCCACTAAAGGAAATGTCCCCTCATATACATGTAGCTATTACTTCAGCCATTACTTTTTCCAACAAGCACAATAATGCAAAACAGTGAAGATTTGGCAGCTCCAGTGCCATTACACCATACAGTATTATCACTACCCTATTATGGCTGTTATGAGACAATGGCCTGTGACATGTACAGTATAACAATTACTTTTAATTACTTCCCACCCACTGCACACTGGGGTTCGCTAAGTTTGACTAATAACAAATTCATGGCTTGGCCTACTGTCAACTACTGCCAACTTTGTCTGTTATCCTGCCTGAAACTACACCCACATAGAAAACATTTTGACAGGGCTATTCATGTACAATGTAGAACCTCACAAACCCACCTTGGGGTCAATGTCTGATCATCTTGTCCTGAGGGTTTAGGAAGCCCAAAACCGCCACCTGAAGAGTGTTTTCCTGAAAAACATAATTATAATATTATTTCCAGTTACCTGTATATGCATGAGGGTTAGCAGGGTTAAAAAAAATAGACTTCTAGCTTACCCTTGGGTGGCAAGTCTCTGTTTACTTTGAAGAAGGTCTCACAATACAACAATTTACTGGTTGAGTGTAAAAAGACATATACATATGTATCCTACATAATTTAAGGTTAAGTGCATAAATTATACTGATGTTCAGCAGTAATGTGTACAGCTCCAAACAAGTACTGACCTCTGTATAAGGAAGTGTACTGTTCAATTAGTGCAATAATGAGTCACAAACCTTTCTCATTAGAATCCTGCCTTACAAGCTGGATATCACCAGTGCTGTGCCTTTTGGATCTTCCACCAAATGAAGGATTACATGCAGCATCTTTCCTAGACTCATCTACACTGATTGATTTCCTATCCCGCCAATTCTGGTGATGTGAACCTTTGCTCCAAACGTCACCTGAATTGTCAGAGTTTCTCACTCTCCAGATTTCACTGGATGCATTATTAGAATGATTGCTTTCTGATTCTTTCAAGTCAGTTGATGGTCGTTCCCTCCAATTTTGTGTCATTGAACTTGGACCATTCTTGTGCTCTTGGGAATCACAGTCAACAGTACTAAATGAGAGTTTTCTTTCGTTCCAGTTTTCATTGGATGTGTTACTGGAATGATTGCTTTCTGACTCTTTCAAGTCTACTGATGGTCGTTCCCTCCAGTTTTGCATAACTGAACTTGGACCATTCTTGTGCTCTTGGGAGTCAGAATCAACAGCTGTACTAAATGGGAGTTTTCTTTCCCTCCAGTTTTGCCTTACTGATCTCTCCCCATTCTGGTCTTCCCTGGAGTTGTCTGTGCTTAGCAGTTTCCTTTCTCTCCAGCTTTCTAAAACATTTCCAGCGCTAGGATCCTGTTCATCAACAACTATAATTTCATTGGAAACAATTTTTGAATCCTCGTCAATGTCATTTCGAACTGGCACTATGACTGGATCAGTTTCAGTTGCCAGCCCACATGAAATGTTTTTAAGTTCAATGGCAGTTGTCACTTCAGACTGACTTCTAGCAGGTGTTGATTTACTGTTACATCTGCTCTCCCCGGTGTCGAATGATAATGTTGTCCTTGCTTCTAAACTTTCAGTTCCAGAGATTACTGAAGAGTCACTCTTAAAGGGTCGTCTTGGTTTCTTGAATTCACCTCGATGAAGAGCTGGAAGAACTTGATTTTTGTGACCAGCATTAATCTCAGCACTAGCAGGTCTGCTTGTGTTGGCAAAAACGTCATCACTACCATCACTATTGCTAGGAGAGGATGCTTGTCCCAGATTGTCCTCAGTAAAATCTTGAGAAGAAATTTGGGTCTTGGGTTGTTCTATTTCCTCTTCTTCTTTGCCTGATCTAACTCCTACTCCACCTCCATCTTCATCAGAGTTCCCTGGCTCCTGCACTTTTACTAGATCTGTTCTACACAGAAAAGGATTCCCCTTGGAGAAAGAAACATTTGATGGCTCTGTGTCTCTCACAACGTCATCAGAGATTTTCAGTTTAGCTGGAAGATCAGTGCAATCAACCAATAAACAGGATTTGTCATCTACCACAGCATTTTTCTCTTCAGCAATTACATCTTGTGTTGAAAGTTCTTCCTGCATGTCCTCGCAAGACTTCCGTAGTTCACTTTCACTTATTCTCACCACTATCTCAGGTTTGATGTTTGTTTGGTTCTTGCTTTCTCCTACAGGATTGGCTGTCTTAAGTTCATTCTTTGAAGATAGACTAACTTCATTGAGTAACTTATCTTTCCTGGACTGGTTGATACACTACAATATACAAAACAAATAATGGATAATCAAGTCATAAACAACAAAAAGAAAACAAATCCACCACATTTTACCAAGGGCTTCACTCCGATGGACAATAGAAATGTCATAAAATGGTCAAAATTCATGTGGAACCAATAACCAAGTAAGTGGTTTCACTGCAAAGTTTTTGGCATTTCATCTCACATCAACCATTCCTGTACACCAGTTACATGTAGCTCTTCAGTAACAAGTGTGCAAGGATTCTTCCAGTTGTTCAAAAAAGTTGCAGAGGGGATTTGACACCAGGACAGGACTTGACTAATGAAAATCCAAATTTGGTTCACAACCCCTCCAGGCCTCAGTTGTTCAAAAGGTGGATAACGCTATCCACCAGATAAACCACCATCCAGCGGAAAGTGTGGTTTCCTCTGTTAACACTTACAGGTTTATCCACTGGATAGTGATTTATCCAGTGGATAGTGTAATCCAGCCTTCAAACAACTGGGGCCAGGTGGACACATCGAAATATCTGGATTAATTGTGTTCAGTTACTAAACCCAATCATTTCCCCAAGTTTGACTGGGTTTGATTGAGTTTGATGATGTCCTGAACCACATGTACAAAAGACATTACATGTGCATGTAAACAAAAACCCTCACCTTTAAATAAGATTCCTTGTAATAATTCAAGGTTGCTGCTGAAACTTTCCAACCAGAAGACCTTAATTCCCTAATTTCTAACAACCGAAACCTTGAGTACTTCGAAACATCTCCAGAGACCAGCTTCCCAATGATCATTTGGAATGTTCTTTCTGTGTTAACAGGGCACTTTTCCTCAAGAAACTTGCCACACGCTTTCAGAATATCACATTGAGCATCGCAAAATGCCTCATTTGCCCACAGATTTGGAGCAGATGGCTTGCTATAGGGCCACAGAGCCCTGGCAATTTCTTCTAAGTAGCTTTGTACAGCTTCTCGGTGTGAGGATGGCAGGGTCCTTAATCTACTTAGATTGTACAACAGAGAAATTACATTAAATTGCAGTGTGTTTGGAGTTCCAAGATGAGTTAGAACTTTTAGCAACTCTTCACAGGCTGTTTCTAGTTCGGTAAGTAATAATGTACCATTACTGGTGGCATGTGAGCTGACAAGTTCATAAAAGAGTTGCGAGATAACAGGATCCTGATATCTGTCTACCCAACTGCAGGAACAAAATACATTGAAGATACCATTTACACTGTCACAGTCAGATAACAGTGACTGGCAAGTCTTCATCACTTCCTGTGAATTCCCGTCACCATTTGCCAGACAATACAGCCGTTTTTCAAGCTCAACAAGCCTTGGTTCACTTCTACAAAAGTCAACAGCTTCAACTACGGGACTGCTTGGACTTGAAGTTGAATTTTGGGAAGATCTCCTAAGAAGACCTCTTTGAAAGTCTGATGCACTTCTTGTCTGCATGGCTAATGTCATTGCTGTTGTCCCCACACTTCCTCCTAAACATCAACCTGCAAAGATGTCAATTGCAGATATGGATATCTTTCTAGTCTAAAAATTACTACAGCCGAACCTTTCCACAACAGCTACATTGGACGCAGATGAAAGTGACCGTTGCAAAGAGGTGGCCATTATAGGGATGTAGGGATGTGATACGACACCTGCTGTTTGGGGGTAGGGTGCAATATTTGTATCCTTAACAATGCTTATTGCAGCATATAAATACATGACGCAAACAAAATAATTATATTAAACGAACAGAAACCAAACGGAAACAGAGACCAGTGGCACAGTATAAATAAGATTAGTGACCTTGAAAATGGGGCTTTTTAGACACTGTTTTTTCAGTCCTTGATTAACTGGCCATTGTCAAGAACTTTTTTGGCAGTTGAGATGCGCTTTTTTGGACTGTTGCAGGACTGTCAACAGGGGAAAATATAACATGATCACTTGTAATTTAATGCAAGATCTCTACATTTAAGTGATATTCATGGAAGTTACATCTGTCAAAAGAGGCTTGGTAACTGATTTGCAAGGATTTGCTTACAGATAAGATTTGCAAGAGAACATTGTCCATACATGTATATCATGGGTTTCAACAGTTACTGTTAATGAGAAGTGGTCAAGACGTTGTTTTCAGGCCTACATGTATCTAACAATTAGGCTTTCAGTTTCCTTTTTTACACTCAAGACTTAAGAACAGGTCGTAACTGAATGTTAGCAGGCTTTTTACATTTTTTGAAAGAATTTGGTTGCAAAGGCATCAATCTCTCATTTTTTTGACAATCGATTTAAGTTGACAAAAATCAAAGCTCACACTTCCCTGTATCTTCAATTTTCATCAGTTTGAGATATAAGTCTGGTACTGTTTCTCAATTATTATCAAGAGAGCTTTTCAGGGGGGTACTCCCTTATATGGGCTATATGCATGTAAGAATGTGCCACAAAGGGTAGGGTTTTTCAGCTGTTTTGGTCATACATAGGGTATCAATTTTGGCCATTTTGGTTATAAATAGGGTATGGTTTTAGCACTCTAGTCTTGAATTGGGTATGTTTCTTAGAAGAAGCTACTTTTTCATCATTATCAATACGACTGTCAACAAAGGCCCTTCATAACTCATGTTTAGGGAAACTGTGTCAGCGGCAACAGTCATAAATAGGCTATCGAATTTTTGGTCAGGTCATAAATAGGGTAGCAAAAAATGTAGATTTTGGTCATAAATAGGGTAAGGATTTTGGGAATTGGGCCGCACACCTCCATCCAACTGTTCTGGAAGTACCCCCAGGCTCATGCCATCTTATTTGGGGGGCAAATTACTGTGAATGTATGGGGAAAATAGTGAATCTAATGTCCAACAACACACAGACAATTTTTAGTTCTGACGTATTTATGAATAAAAAGCTTCAGATACTGGGGAAAAGAATTTACAGATTGCATTTGAGAGAAATAACCTTTGCTGGAAAAGCCACAATTAAGGTTTTCATTTTTGCATACATTGGTATGCAGAACAGAGTCACAATTAATGAGAAAATTTAGAGACATATTTTGTATGAAAATTTTAAAATGTGCAATAGATTGTTTTCACGTGACGTCATCACTTTCTAAAATCCAAAACTAAAGAGCCACCAAAGTTCTTATCCTTATCAGGCATAAGAGGCAGTATATTTATTTATTATATGGCTAGCTCCGTGAGCGGGCAAGATGAATCAAATCCTGCGCTGTGATTGGCTACCCGAGCAGGCAAGATGGAGCTATCTTGCCCGCTCGGGACTACCCGCTGTGTCCCGCAAGAAAAATTTCCCCAAAAGCCATATAATAAATCCTTTATTGACCAAGCTTGTTCGGTCAAGATGACTGGATATTGGCCTCGTTCTTTTTTTGCGAGTTTATGGACCTCGACTCCATCTCAGTCCGCAAACACGCAAAAACAGGGCTTGGCCAATATCCAGCCATCTTGACCTCACACTTGGTCAATAACCCATACATCTTTTTACAATTTTACAGTTCAATAGCGTGCTTCGTTTGGAATCCAGAGAATTTTGAATTTCAGGGTTATGGAGGTGCGTGACACAAGGCTACGATCGAGTTTGTTGAAAAATGTATACTTATCTCATGATTTTGAGCCTTTTTAAAGTTAGAGCATTATGAAAAGTGCTTATGTAAATGCTTGTTTGATCAGTACTGATAATCAGTCGCCTGATAGCCAAAGTAAGTTCCAGATGTTTACACTATTTTCCGGCCGCCATATTGGTGTACCACGGAGGTACACCAACATGGCGTTTTCATACTGGGCTCTGTAATATCTGCGAAACATTTCGACGAATATCTGAAGTTTGGGGAAATGCACAGGCCTAAAACTTGGAGAAAAGTCTTATTTAGTTATCTTCTATAACATCATAACTTCATAGCTTTTTCCACTGGATGGTTTTCGATTTATTTTTTTATTGCGTGACAGTGAAAACAATCTATTCTTCACTTCACAGTAAATATAATTACTATGCTCTTCAAATTTGACCAAAAAACCTTTCTACTGGGTATCTTTTCTTTGTAACTCATAAAAATACTCAGAAAGTCAATCATTCTCAACTTATCTGACATCACACTTTTAACTTTTCTCATACATTTACTGCCATTTTAGCTGCGTTTAGCCCCCAAGCAAGATGACGTCAGAAACCGTGTAAAGGTCTATTACCATCAATTGCACCAATCACCAACTTTTATCGATAAGGCACTCCAAAAACAATTTGCGACACTCTAAAGGTCAACCTGAAAAATTATAAATAGGCTTCCAAACTACATGTATGCAAATTCTCACCAAAGATGTGAAAGAATTTCTCACCTCGGACATCAATTTCCTGAACGTTCATAGTCCTATTGTGACCTCATTCAAGTTCATTCTTATGAATTTCAGTATTCTGTATGCACAATCGGACCTCGCCTCATCTGAGTTATTTTAAAAATGAAGTTCATCCAAAACAATTTGATGTGCTTCACGATTTCACGGATGGCTTTTGGATTTGAGCTTACAATATTTCCACATTTGTATAGAAGAACCATGATCTGCTTCCTGGCAAAATGTGGAACTCATTACAGGTATCGTGTTTCACAGTAAAATCTTCGTCATTTAATGCCACCGCGGAATACTTTCACCGCGGTAACAACTTTTGTTACAGCATACCAATGATATAGCGATACGGTTTTATACAAAATATTTCTCGAGGCTATTTAAGCTTAACAATATCAGCTTTTGTTTCGTCTTTCAAAACATTGTAAGCTTATGAGCTTAGGCTTCGTTTCTGGTGTTTGGAAAATATAAACAATTAATTAACCTATTAAACATGTTTAGAATTAAGCTTTTAAAAACCTTGGAGCAGCCAAAACCTCTGTTTTAAAAGATTACAAGTACGAGTTTAGGACGACTTCAAAGCAGAATCGTTAACGGACCGGCCAAGCGTTTAAGCCCAATATATTTGAGCTTTACTGCGCGAGATTTAAAATTTTAAAACAGCGTTTCGCTCACGTGTGAAGATCAGCGAAAGATAAGCTCAACCGTCACAGGCTCTGAGCGCCTTAACATTAGTTCTGTGAAACGAAAGAAAGATTCCATCGTTCAGGTTAAATTGTGGAAAGAGTCAATGGTCCCGTTGAACTGAACTGGTCAATTCACAAAGCCCTACTCGCGCAGAATGAAGCTCTCGCTTGCACATGGCTTCACGTCGGCTTCTCAGATAACACAAATAAAAAACTTCCCAAGCAACGCGGCGTTAAGTGAATAACAGATTTACAACTTACTTTTTTCACTATTCCGAGCTCAAAGGCAACCATACGAGAATATTGTCCACGAAACTCCGTACACAGAGGACCACAGCCAGCTCGCGGACTGATCGACTCAGCTTTCGCGGGTAATACTCACACCTCTCCCGTCAGGCTTTGCGTTGTAGTGGTCCTTTGTCCTAGCCAGCATGTGAAGGGGAGTATGGCCGGAATCCGGAATCCGGAATCCGGTACCCAGAACCCAGAACCCAGAACCCAGAACCCAGAACGGAAACCGGAACCAGGCATAGCAAAATTGGAGATGTTTTGAGGATGTTACTGATACTAATTGCTCTAGGAAGAATTTTCATCTCCACACTAGGGCAAGATGGCTGGTTCAGGTTCCAGTTCCTTTTCCATTTCCGGATTCGGTGTTTTCCATGCGTCCCTCACCTGTGAACGGACTCTCTAGTCTGTTCTGGATTCGCAGACAAACGTCGTATACAAAATTCCTTGTGCCAATTGCTCGTGGTGCTACACTGGAGAAACGGGCAGAGCTTTCAACACCAGAAAAAAAAAAAAGATCATTTCAGAAATGTCAAAACAGCGGCTAAAGGCTCAAGGATTGCACAGGTATCTGGTCACCTGCGTGCGTCGGACCTCTTGAGTGAACGTTTCGTTTTAATTTAGCAAACTCATAACAGATGTCTTTGCTACTTTACGGCAGCCAAATTTTGCCCCTACAAGAAGGGTCGTCCAGGGGATACTAACATCGCGTCTCCATACAAAGCTCTATTTGGGTGAAATATTTCTCCAATGACCCAGTTATGAAAAACTGTGCAGACCTAATAAACGTTAGCCAGGTTATTTATCCCCATATCATATCTCAGATTCTTGACCTAATTTATCGAAGACATCGAATGGTTACCATCGTAATTCTTGATGACATGACAATGAAAACCAGCAAAATACGAACAAGGAGTTTAAAACGGGGTGTTTTTAATAGGGATTAAAATTCCTTTTTGCATTAGAAAACTTATAGAGAAATTGCTTTTAGTCTGAAAAGGTTGCGTGATTCACAATGTCACACTCGTCACGGGATTTGCGTTACTCTTTCGGCTCAGAAGATTTTCTCTATATCTTCTCAGGTAAATTTGAACCACGTAGAAAAAAAAAAATGGTGAAAAGTCTTAAAGTAAAATAAAGAAAATGTACCTACCTTGACTGCTTTCTGGCTTTGACCGCTTTGTGAGCCCTAACCGTTTCGAACAACAAGAACGTAAAGTTTCAAAATTTCATTAACTTTTGTAACTTCGTGTGAAAAATGTCTCCCTTGTTTCGTGAAGCGCCTATTTCACTTTCCGTGAATTGTGAATTTATTTAATATTTTCTGTGAAAGGTGATCTACCACCTCCCCCCCTCCTTCCCCCCCCCCCCCCCACACACACACCTTACAACCTTCTAGTAGCACAAGATAGTCGTTCAAAGAAAGACTCTAGTTAAAATTTAGTGACAACTGACCAACACCTGGTTAACTGGCTGACTCATAAGAATAAGAAAAAAACAATAGCAAAAGCCAATCAAAAAAGATATCGAAGGGAAAGAAAAAGGACCAACAAGAAGAAAACTTCCCCTTTGACGTCTTGGAAATGTAGAACGCAAAATTAAACAGTCTATTCAGTTGTACCCCAGTCTACCGTGTACATAGAGTGTTCACAGCCATCTATTTTCTCGTACTTTTATATTCGATCGTTGAACGCGAGGATAAAATCGCGTGAGACTAGAGAGCCTGTGAAGAGTCTACCGCGTGTATACAGGGGGAAGAATGGAAAAAAAAACACACTCAGTAAACGAGCTCGATATTCGATGGGTGGGCTGCGTTCGCTCAGTTTAAGCGATGTCTTATAGAGTGTGTGCACGTGACGTCATTAAATTCTCAAATCCAAAACTAAAGAGCCACGTAAGGTTTTATCCTCATCAGGCGTAAGAGGTACTTAATTTATATCTGTTTACAACTTTCCAGCTCAATAGCGTCCTTCGTTTAGAAACCAGCGCATTTTGAATTTCGCAGTTATGGCGGTGTGTTTGTCGAAAAGAATACATATATCACGTGATTTTTCGCCTTTTTAGGAGTTAAAGTATTAGGAAAAGTGCTTGTGTAAATGGATTTTTGGTTCGGTTCAGGTAATCAGTTGTCTGAGATAGCCAAATTACACTATTTTCCGGGCGCCATATTGGAGGACTAAGGAGGTCCTCCAACATGGCGGCTCCACACTAGGCTCTATAATTTTGCGCGGAACATTTCGACGAATATCTCAACTTTGGGACAACGCACACACCTTAAACTTGGAGAACTGTCTTCTTTATTTATCGTCTATAATATCGCAACTTTTTGACTTTATCCACTGGATGGTTTTTGATTTTTTTTTTTAATTACGTGACAATGCACACTCTCTATTCCCGCGAGGCTTTGCGAAAAAGCACTAACCTCCTTGGGCAAGAATGCGTGACGAGCCCAAAGAGCTTCTGCGTAGGAGGCTAAAAAAACACCAGCCATGGCAGAATCGGTACGTATTGCCAAATATCTGTCCTTTTTTATCGTATGTCGACGTATTCTAGATGTAAGCTGTTCTAATACCTACGTCAGTGTCTAAACTAAGATTGGGGAAATAGAGTCGGTCCGCCCTAAGTCAACGAAACCGAACCGAATTTCAAATAACGAATGCAATTCACAGCTTGAGTGACTTTGGTAATCGAACCGCGCCGACAGTCATACACTCAGAATACTCACTGAACATACCAGAACATACCTGTGAACACACAATGTTTGATTTGGAACAACACTGAGTTACTATATCGACGAAGTGTGATTGGTATAGAAAACATATCGTTTCAATTAGACTAGTGTAGGCTTAGTGTCGTTTGTTTTCATCGGAAGGAATTGTTTTTATTGAGCAGAAACATTCCATTCATGTCTGAAGACTGGAACGTGGGTCAATTCCTAAACTGCGAGCAGTCTCTCTTTTACTCGAAATTCCGTAGGGAAGAACGTCTTAAAAGTAGAACGCAACACGAGGACACGAGTGAGCGGTCGTGAGTTTGCGAGCGTGACATACGAAGCCTTCCGACGCCCGCGCTACTCGCGGCTCGCGGCTTCGCTGTCATGTCACGCTCTCAGTCACGCTCGCACGCTTTTTCTCCTTTCCGAGCAAAAGAGACTGCTCGCAGTCTAGTTAATTTCGTGACCTAGTGACGACTACTAAACGTGCAAGTTAACACGGACGTTTTTTCCAATTGTGACCTTTTATTTTGAAAAAGCTCACACACAATACATAATTACAGTTAAACTACTTACAGTACAATACTTACAGTAAATTTACCTATAATACGTTAATTACAATAAACTACTTACAATACAATACTTACGATAAACTTACCTACAATACGTTTTTATTTTTCCCACATTAACATTAGGCTACATACAACACTTACTGGTAACCACTGTACTAATAATAATATTATATAATTACAACTGATTTCTACAGGATATGTTCTATTCAATTTAACACGGACGTTTGATAGCAAGCCAGAACGAGGCTGGCCTACAGTTCATATACTTTCTTTTTAGATAAGCCAAGAATACATTTAGGGAATACGTGAATTATGGCCCGACTCAGGGCAACGGCGGACGTTGTAGTGATGTTTCGGGGGGTGGGGGCAGGTTGGGGGGTTATTTTATGACCACATGATGTGCCTGTTTACGGAGGTTAACTGTCACGCAATTTTAATTTTGCGTCGCCGAGCTAAGAGCAGTGTTGTGTGAATTATAGTTTTATTCTCTCTACAGAACTCCTCGTTTAACTTTGACCAAACATCAGGCGTATGGCTTCAACCTTTTTCTGCACTCATCAATTGCATGTTCCCAGTGGAATATGTTTACGCAGATTGGTTTGGGTGGCAAGCAAACATTGAAGCACAGCGGGAAGATCCAGAGTATATCAGCAGTACACAAGAAGCCACTAAAGATGCCGGAAGTCGAGTTGAGGGGTTTTGTATCCCTCAGTTTGTACTTAGAAAGAATGATGTGAACCATGCCATCCCTCTCGAGGTGATGGATGCAAATTGGAATCCGGACCGTGACGCGATGACAGCCAGTGAGCCTTTCGTTGAAAATGATGAAAAGAAAGTGATCCCAATTTTTACAGTTGAACATGCCGCAGACGACCCAAGATATGCAAAACTCATGCTGACCAGTGAGTGGAAAGATCATCGCCCCCGTTACAAGAATGTTTCTTATCTTCATCATTCGTTTCTGCTGCCTCAGACTGATAATCCGTTGGATGGCCGTGAAGAAAAACGTTTTGATGGCCAAAAGACTACATGGTCATACGGTCTCCACGGTCCTGTGCGTAAACTTCAGTCTCATGGCTTTTCAAATTATGAGGAAGATCAGACAGGGGTTTTCACGTACCCTACCGCGTGGCCTGAGCCTGCTATGGAATGGTTGGTCCGACCCCGCCCAAGTGGTTGGCCTTCACCTGAGCTGGTCCAGCAGATATTCGACAGCGGTTGTCATTTGGCGCCCGTCGGTAGGGGAAAGCGCCTCGATGAACCAGTGGAATCTTTGTATTATTATCAAAACCCAGAACTGTCAGTGACCAGTTCCACAGCGTTAGCGACGGACAACAACGAAGGAAAACGGGTCATGGATCAAACGGAATGGAGAACATCCTTTTCACTGGCTGAAAATAAGCTTGGAGAGAATGTATCGCCCGTGCAAAGGCACGTGATGGTTTTGTTGAAGATGATCAACAAGTTTTACTTTCCTGATACGATTTCGACGTATTATTTGAAGAACTTGTTGTTTTGGGAATGCGAGACGAAAGAAGAGGATTTTTGGAAGGAAGAAAACTCCGCCATCTGCCTTTTATTCATGTTGGATCGCCTAAAAGAGTGTTTAGAGGCACATCATCTGCCGCATTACATCATGCCACAGAGCAATCTTTTGCAGTATGAAGATCCTGCCAGTCTTAACGAAGCCGCTGTCATTGTTCAAGACGTGAGAAGAGCCATTTTGTCAAAGACAGTAGGTCTACTGAAAAGGCTTCAGTCGATGAGTTATTTGTCATCGACATATCTTCAAGATATTGGTCTACACTTGGAAAGCCATCTCTTAAGATTACAAGACGAAAACCTCCCTAAGAAAGATCAAAGGGTGCTCCTGAGTTCTCTCCACTCAGTGTTTGTGGGTAAGTGCAAAGAAGTCATAGCAAGGGTGCGAAGGATGCAAGAGCACTCCGACGACATCGAGAGGATGTTAAATGTCGCGATGAATGCTTACCAATCGATGCTTGCACGAAATCTGTGCAAACTGTGGTTCCTAAGCGAAGACCATAGGAAGGGTGAGGAAGAATTCAAGATATTTGTGAAGGAAGAAGTCAAGGATCTTTCCTTAGATGACGACTTTCTTGCCCTGGCCCTGGTTTTCTTTGACAGAACGAGGAATGGCATGGAGCCCTCCTTGGCAATTCCTAATACAAGAGTGATGAAACTTATGAGGGAAGAACAGACACAAATAGCCAAAGAAAACGTTGAAGAAGGAAAAGCAGGATTGAAAGGAATTTTGGACTGGCTGAAGACAGGCGACTTAAAGAGTATTGCAGAAAAAACATCCAAAGTATTCCAAGCAAAGTTAGAAAGCACAGAAACTGTTATTACAAAGGAAGACATGGAGAGGGTACTCAACACGGAATTTGCAGCCCTCTTTAAAGAACGAATGAAAGACAATAAATGAAGCACGTTTAAAGACAGCTAATTGTAAACACTGCTGGAACGAACGATTTACTAGGTGCAGTAGAAGAACCGTCAAAATCCTGAAACGGCACAATTCAATGAACGCAGAGATACCCACTTCTGTCTAAAAACGGACGGAGATGATGGGTGCATGGTGGTCCGAATTATCGTCTACAAACCCAACTGAAAACATTTGCGAACTGTGATGCTTAGTTGATACTGATGATCGCGTGTTTCTCTTGTGAGGTAACTTTCATTTTACCCCGTCTTACGCGTTGCCTAAGGAACATCAATGATCGATAACATTCCATCACAGCCGATCTCATTGCTGAACTTAGTTACTGTAACAGTGAATCATGTACTTAACTTGAGTTTACTCGCAACTCCAAAAAGGACCTAATAGGAACTTCAACAGCAATCGCAGAAGTGAGACAATTTTCCTTTTCGAAAAGCATAAATACTAATTGAATCGACTGTGCTGTAACTACTGACTTAACAGCCCTTTATAATATTGATAAAAAGAGTTAGAAATGTTAAGTTCGGTCATACTGTAGTAAGCTGATGACGTAAGTTTGGTACAAATATTGGACAAAAATTTAGAATTTTCTCAGGCTAAACGTATGCGAAACTGTACGTTATTTTGAATTATTCGTTTAATTCAAGTGAAAATAATTCTGTACTCTGAAAATACGATAGAACTAGATACTTAAAGGTTTGTGACTTTGAACTGTTCGAGGAAACGGTTATAACCTGAGATCAACATTTTCCTTTGTGCGGAGATATGTTATTTTGACTCTTATGTTCTTTGTTGTTCATGCGCGTTACATGAACGCATCGGTGAGTTGAACGGAGAGAGTTGTCATAAGACGTTTTTGTTCTATGAATACTATAGTGTGTGTTTTTCAGATTTCTAGCGCACTTGTAAAAAGAGCAAATATACCAGGGAGCTGTTACGTTTCTCTCAATCCCCTTTTTTTATCGGCGTTCATGTGAAAATTAAATGAGATTCTGCCAGACTATAAACTACAGCTAAAAAAGTAAAAACGTACATGACGGAAACTGAAATCTAAAATGTTTGCACTGGAAGACTGGGAGCAAAACCCGTTCCGGTAAACTTTTACAATCCCTAAAACTGAGAGCTTATCTCTTAAAGCTGAAACCCTTAATAAGTCGGCAAATATAGTATCTTGTCACCTCCTCAAAATTTTTGTCACGTGTTGTTCAAAATTTGCAAACTTTGAGAGAAATCGTGACGCGTGACATCCTAAAGCCAAAATTGACGCAAATTGCAATCGCTGCCCAATCACAGACCTCCTTGGTGATGTCATCTTTTCTAAAAACAGTCTCTTGAGAAGCACTTTATATAGTTGCCTTTCATGCTCCACTAAAATAATTAGAGTTCTAATGTAACAACATGGAAGCGCTTTTAGCACTGGGACTGGCTATTACCAGTGTCGTTACATCATCATCAGATTAAGACCATCTTATAAGACTGGAGAGGATGCCACAGATTGCATGCAGTTTAATGTGAAAACCTAACAATTAACGAAGAAGAGGCTGTTGACACGGAATTGAACGAACACGAACGAAAAGACTCCGTTGAAGTAAGTCATGCTTGTAATTTGTTGAGCCCCGACCAAACGAACGTAACATTTCAACGCAACTGCCAACATATCGCAACATTGTTGGGCGCAACATGTTGCGTGCGTTTGTCAACCCTGTTGTGACGTGTTGCGACATGTTGGGCGTTGTTGGCTTAAATTTCACACTAGTCAAATTTTTCATGCAACATTGGTGGATGTTGCATGATGTTGTAGTCGTGTAGTCGTTTGGCCAGGTTCGTGCAAAAATGTTGCACCCGGACATGCGCACTAACTCGATTTTCAATACCCAACATGTCGCAACAGGGTGGCAAAACGCGCGCAAAATGTTGCTCCCAACAATGTTGCGATATGTTGTGCTGAAATATTGGGATCGTTTGGCTGGAACTTGCAAATGCTGGGCCAACAATGTTGCGATATGTTGTGTTGATATGTTGTCATCGTTTGGCCGAGGCTTCAGGGTGTACAACTGTAACAGGTATAGAGCGTTTTCACGTGAAGTCAAGGCGGCCACGGTTGGTGTTTCCCTCGTTGGGAATATGAGTTGCTTTCTTCTGCAATATATTCACTACTGTTTGGGTACAACCAATGTGGCTGTAGTGAAAAAGCTTTACAGTTCACTTGGAAAAAAGTTAGAAAATGCTAAAGAAAACGAAGAGGTAAAATAACTTGCTGATTTGACATCGAATTTTAGAGCTATCATTCCCCGTTGAAAAGCACGGACTTCGTTATTCATTAAATTCATTCTTACTTCTCGTATCCAGTTGAGATTAGAGGTGATATCACCGGTGAAAATAGCTTTGTACGGGATAAGAAGTTGAATAGCTTAGAACTTAAACAAACTATTATCTCAGAAATAACTATTAAAAAATGAAACGACCCATGACATTATTGACAACATTTAACACAAAACGTTCCTAAAATACTACGAACTGATACAGGTTCCAAATATATTGCGTTTTCCCAACCCCGTTGAACTGCTGAACTATTTGGGGAGACCTCACTTCCCCAAACAACATCGAGACAGCTATAGGGAGTAGGATAGAGCCGTTCATATTACATATATGAAACGATTTACGAAAAAGATGTTAATTAAAAGAGAGTGAATCTTGGCCTTTGCACCAAGTGAGCTACACACTTTGATTTTACGACTCCTAAAGACCCAAATATCACGCCAAGCGATGAAACAGAAGTAGAAGAGTACAAAAGGGAAGATGAGGTACTGGGGAAAAAAAGACTGGGGGACATTCTTAGGAGAGAAAAAAAACCTTTGACTAGGATGAATTTTTCATAACACCGTTAACATAGATTTAACGTAAGTGTAAGGCCCGTAAGGTGGAGAACTTCGACCACTGAATCAAGGGCAAGGAAATACGTACTGGAAACACAATTGCCGTAGTTTAAGTACTGCATTACATGTAGAGCAAGCTAATAAAAACAAAATTCATATTGTAAAAAAAAGGAACATCAAAGGAACCGAAGAATCCACTCCGGGCAAGGATTCTTCGTTTCCTTTGATGCACCATAATTCGAGTGATCTTCGATTATTTCTGTTCATTGATTTATTTAAGTATCCGGCAACGAAATGCACCATTAGTCGCAGTCTTTCGCTGCCACAGGCTCAAGGCAGCAGTAGTACTTTCCCTTGATTCAATATGTCAACTGATACTGTAATTAATTCTGTGTTTGTTTTACGTACAGCGATACCTCGAATACTTACAGCATTCCTAGCGTGGCAGCCAAACCTGGGTACTAATCGTCAGGTAGAAGAGGAACCTGGATACTAAACACTTTCAATCACACTGGCCATGGAAGAATTATCGGTATGTAGTGTGTGGACTCGTTCTGGTATCTTTACATTACTATCTTCCTTGATTGATATATTGATGTATTGATCAATTAACGGAAGATTATCGTCAAAAGCACTGAACTACTTGGTATTTTTCTGGCTTCGGGTTGTACTTTTTAATTCAAAGGATAATATATAACTCGTTGTAACATAGAAGCATGGGCACAATGCATCCACAATGACAAAATGCTTTGAAGCATTGTAACTGAGTGGCGGTCATATGGTTTTTTACCATCACCATAAACAGGTTTGCATGCCTGAAATTAACTTAACCTCTATACAATCAACTCTCGCCTTTAGGGTAGCCCCCTGTTACGGACAACCCGCTATAAAAGATAGAAGCTACATCCCTGACCGAAACTACAAAGAAATGTATATGGAGACATTACGGAATTGCGGACGCTTCAAACTAATATAACTAATATATTTTTTATTGTTCTTCTCTTGTTACAACGGACGTATTGAATGACATGATTACTCTGAGTCTTGAAATGTTTACTAGTTAGTTCGTACACTATTTTGCCGACTAGTTAGATTATGTGTCAAATTAAACATTAAGTATCACAGTATGCATTACATATCACAGTTCACAACCAGAAATTGGACTATTTTCACCACACCCCGCTATTGGGGAGTCGGACATCAAATGATATCCCTGAGGGTGTCTGCTATAACGAGAGTTGACTCTGCTTCATGGCAAAATTTATCTAGAATCCTCAGCTGCCGAGGCATTTCCCGTTGTAGTTTTCCTTGGTGCTATAGATTGTTGGCTAAAACGTTTCTTTGAATACGTTTAAGTGGTTAAAGTTTAAGTGGTTTTATTAGTAGTTAAGGAAAATATTCCCATTAGATACTGGTAAGGTGTTTGTGGGAGGAAACATCTTGAGACCGTCCCAGTCTTATACAACCTTGATGACAATCTTTCTCTACAGAATAACTTGAAAGGCTTTGATGACACATCGAACATCTGGCTTGAGCCATTTTCCGCGCTGATCAATTGTATGTTCCCTGTTGAGTATGTGTACGCAGATTGGCTTGGGTGGCAAACAAACGCTGAAGCACAGCGAGCGGATCCAGAATCACTCATTGGTTTACCAGATACTGCTATAGAGGCTGGCAGTAGAGCTGAAGGTTTTTGCATTCCACAGTTTATTCTAAGAAAAAGTGATATTGAACAAGGCAGTGTGCTTGATATCAAAGAACATTGGCAGCCTGACCGTGATATGATGACAGCCAGAGAACCCTTTGATATAAATGATGAAAAGAAACTGATACCTATTTTCACAGTTGAACATGTCGAGGACGACCCAAAATACGCAAAGCTTAGGCTAACTGAAGAGTGGAAAGATCATCGTCCCCGTTACAAGAATGTTTCCTATCTGCACCATACGTTTCTGCTGCCTTCAGCGGACCATCAAATGGATGGTCGTGAAACAACGCGTTTTGATGGCCAAAGCGCAACATGGTCGTACAGTCTTCACGGTCCTGTGCGTAAACTTCAGTCCGGGGGTTTTCCAAGTTACGAAGAAGATGAGACAGGCGTTTTCAAGTATCCAATCGCGTGGCCCGAGCCTGCTATGGAATGGTTGGTCCGACCCCGCCCAAGTGGTTGGCCTTCACCTGTTCTGGTCCAGGAAATATTTGACTGTGGGTGTCATTTGGCTCCTGTTGGCAGAGGAACACGCTTTGAAGAACCCGTTGATATTCTGAGTTACTCTCAAAATCCGGAACTTTCAGTTGCTAGTTCTGGAGGTCTAAAAGCGGAATACAACGAAGGAGAATTGGTTATGGACAACACAGAATGGAAAACGTCCTTTTCAGTGGCCGAAAATAAGCTTGGAGAGAGTGTGTCTCCTGTGCAACGACATGTATTGGTTTTGTTGAAAATGATTAAGAAGTGCTATTTTCCGAAGGTGATTTCAACTTACTGTTTGAAGCACTTGCTGTTTTGGGAAAGTGAAAAGAAACAAGAGGACTTCTGGAGAGAACATAACTCTGCAAATTGCCTTTTGTTAGTTCTGGATCGTCTCCAAGAGTGCTTGGAGGAACATCAGCTACCGCATTTCTTCATTCCACGGAGCAACGTTCTGCAGTATGAGGACCCATCTAAACTGAACGAAGCAGCTGTCATTGTTGCTGAAGTAAGAAGACATATTTTACCAAAGACAGTGAATTTGCTCAAAAACCTTCAGTCAATGAGTTATCTTTCGCAGACGTATCTTCAAGGTCTTGGTCTGTTATTGGAAGACCATTTCTTAAAAATGCAGGACAGAAATCTCTCTGGTAAAGATCAAAGACAGATGGTGAGATCTCTCCACTCAGTCTTTGTGGGCAAGTGCAAAGACGTAATAGCAGAGCTACGAAGAATAACGCCTGCTGAACGACAAAACATCGAAAAGTTGTTAAATGTGTCGTTGTATGTTTATCAATCGACACTTGCAAGACTCCTGTGTAGATTGTGGTTTCTTCACAGTGAAGAAGAATACAACAACGAGCAGGAGAGGGAGAGTGAGGATGAGTTTAAGTCATTCGTGAAGAAGGAAGTCATGGATCCTACCTTAAATGACGACTTCCTTATGCTGGCGCTTGTTTTCTTCCACAGAGCGAGAAATGGAGTTGAAGCCTCCTTGGCAATTCCCAATACAAGAGTGATGGAGCTCCTGAGAGAAGAACAGATGAAAATAGCTAAAGAGAACGTGGAACAAGCGAAACAACTCTTGAAAGGTACGTTGTTTGGTTGCCTGACGAGGAGTGATCTTAGCAAAATCGAACAGAAAATGTTGACAAAACTCCAAGAGAAGGAGACCTTTATGTCTATTACCAAAGATGAAATCATGAAGTTGCTCTATGAGGAGCTTGCAGCGCTTTTCGAAGAAAGAATGAAGGAAAAAAAAGAAGAACGTGTAGAGGCAGCTAACTAAAATGAAAGTAGCACTTTATTAGCCGGAACAAAAACCTTATAGGTAACAATAAACGCAGAAAGTATTAGTTAGAGAACTCCGTAGGAAAAAGAGTTGGCGGTTGGACATTTTAGCACAATATTTCAACTTCAACTTCAACTTCAACTTCAACTTTATTTTGCACTTAAAGTTTTGAAATTACAATATTAGCATTAAAAAAAAGAAAAAAAGATACATATATAATATCTTACGAATCAAACACAGCTCAGTAAGGTAGTGGTTATTGATGGCAGTTTTTAAGTTGTTACTTCAGAAGTAACAACTTAAAACAATTGATCTCTTGCTTCAAAACAGTCAGCGACAAACGACTGAATTGCAAAGTCATCTCAATTTTCGAACAAGCCCATTGGACGCAGGGAAAAACAGTTTTGACTTGATTATTGTCCAAAACCAAACAAGATATAGAGTGCAAAGTTTACCATTAAACGTTCTCGACATTTATCTAAATTGTTTTGTTTTCATGTAAGGCTGTTTTACTTGTCTGTTCTGAAAGTTGCCGAGAGAAACCGTTGAGTCCGGAGCAATGCACAATGGCAGGAATGAAAAATGTATCGATGATATTTTGGTGAAACTTTCAAAGGTACTCTAGTGCTAGGAAATCAGCTGAAAAAACGAGCATAAGCCTTACAGCATGCCAAAACGTCGAATCTAAGTTCAACTAAAAAAATATAGTACAGTGTGTGCACGCTTGTAGAAGGTGAGGACAAAGAAGTATAAGTTGATATGAGACATTGTACCTTTGTATGCTTTGTAGCTTTATTGGTTAGTACAAAAGATGATGAAAAATAACAGAGTGAATGCCCCATATAGGCTGGTCATGATCATGTCAGTTGGCCTCATATTTCGTGTTGGAAAAATTTCATTACCTCATATTAGCTCTTGGGATAAAGTCGCGTTGCCTAGTTACAGGACAAGATTCTCCTGATTTAAAAAAAAGACGCAAATAAATTCGTCCTTAAAGACCATTACGTAGGCTAAATTTACCATGCTATATTAACCCTATTTGGCCTGCACTGTTTATTCGTTTGTAAGACTGGAGGGGAGAGCATGTATCTCCAAAAGTATTCGTTCAATGTCAATCAAACTTATATGGTTTCTAAAGCTTCCTAACTTGTTTACTTTAGTGCTAATCACTTGTCAATCTGCCAATCCGCATATTCACGCGTTTTCAATTCATGAAGTCACAGACCCAGGATTACCATACAAAACGTAATATTGACGTCACGTTTTTCAAAATGCCCACCTTCTTGGATCCGCCATCTTTTTCAAAAAAGTCATAACAGCTCAAAAATGGTTTCAAAAAATCAACCCATGTAATAAATTTAGAAAAAAATCGTCATAAAATCCAAATTCGAACTAGAACAGAAATCTAAGTACAAAAAACTTCAAATTTGGGTAAAATCCTTTTGAAAAGATGGTTACCATAGAAATATCAAGTCACGTGACCAAAGGATTGACACAACAAAATGTTCCCTGATGAGTTTTGGGAAAATTCACAAGGTTTGGGTACTACAGCTCGAATGACGTTTTTGTAAGAAAAAATTGAAATCATGCAGCGTGGGTATTTTGTGCCCCCAACCCGACCGCCAAGGCTAAAGAGGGTTAATGGTTTGAAGACTGGAGATTTTGTAGCCTGCGAACGCAGACGTATTTCCGGCTGTCGCTTGTCTCCGCCGAAAATAACGTCTTCGAACCCGAGCCAGGAAACGATTTTTGTGACGTAGAAATTTTAAGCCAATCACAGTTTAGCTCAAGTAGCAACAAAACTACTGCGCAAGGTATTTGCTGCGAGGAGCACTCGCGTTTTATTCTATCATGGAATCTAATTGGCCGAGGAGAAACAAAAGTCATAACGTCAGAGAAATCGTTTCCTGGCTCGGGTTCGCAGACGTTATTTTCGGCGGAGACAAGCGACAGCCGGAAATACGTCTGCGTTAGCAGGCTAAAGATTTTGAGCAGAAGAACAGAAATAGAAACTGAGTGAGGGAATAAAATTGTTCAGAAGGAAAGGGAAGAATGAGGTGATAGTTCGACGTTGAAATTGTTACACTTCTAAGGGGGATCTGGGGTTACAATACATACATACACTTTATTTAAACACGGTAGAAACATCAGTTATATTACGAGATTGAGAAAAAAATTTAAAAAAAACTGATTTACATGTTTGCTGTTAGGGCGTACGAGGTGAAAATAAGGTGACTGATTTCATTTTTTTAAAGTTAATAAAAGATCTAATGGCTCTGACGTTAGACAGAAGGCTATTCCACAACTGTGACGCACTGTAGAAGAAACTACGTTTTAAAAAATCGGTACGGGGCTTGGGCAGAGCTAATTTGGTTTCAATATTTCTAAGTCCATAGTTCGTGCTGAAGGGTTTAAATAGGCCTTTCAGGTACTCCGACGTCTGATCATCCAAAGTTTTAAATATTAATTTCAATTTTTGCTTTTTCCCTCTGATACAGAGATTATCCCATCCTAGCTTACCGCGGAGGGAGGTAGCACTAGGATGGTAATCAGACTTGGTGATAACCCTAATGGCGCGATTTTGTAGTTCTTGTAATTTATCGGTTAACCCGTTGTTGAGACCGTCCCACACAGTGCAGTAATAATCGGGATATGGTTTGATAATAGCTCTATTATTGTATATAGCAATTTATAAAATAACTGAGATACTACGCACGCTCTGATTGGTCAATAGAGTTGCTAAACTTATGTTCTATTGTACCAGTAAACCACGGTTCCCGATCTATGGCAACTCTACGCGGGAACTAGAGAACTCGGAGCTCTAGCGATAACAAATGTAATAAACAGTTTTCCCTTTCACTGGCTGAGATATCAATAACACGAATATCTTTTCATTCAACATAGAAATTTGCAAGGTTGGTCTTCATATAAAACTTTATCTGTTTTTTCCACGGCAAAACTTTTACGCTGACTCCGGTTACGCTTGAGATTAAAATTAAAGAAGTTTTAAACCCTTTTTTCGGTGCTTTCCACAGTCTGTCGAGGACGGAGTCAGCTGGGCTTGACTGATCAATTTGGGTTGTCAAAAAAGCAGGGAAAATATTTCTTTCGATCGGAAATTTTGAGTTTAAACTCAATGCATACATGCATAACTCGATAAATAAATTTCGTTTCCATAAGCTTAGCTTTCAAGCAATAGTTTTCATTTAGCAAAATACAGAGAAACACGGACTTCATAGCCTTCAACATAAGTAAATAAATTCTGAATAAATTTCGGGAGCAGCATTTCTGTAACTAACCTTTATTCCATTCGCAAAACTTTGAAAAGTTATCGTAAACACTGCGTTGAATCGCTTCGCCAAGCACATGAACTTTGGACTACTTGCACACTTTTCTCGTGTTCTCCCAACATCCCGCGTGGTTTATTGCGCCAGTAAACCCATGGAAAGAGTGGTCGATTGCTTAAATAGCTGTATCTTCGCATATGAACGGCCCCAACCAGAGGAAATAACCTTGACAGTCTCATTAACATGTTTGGACCACGACAAATTTTTATCGATATAGACTACTGAGGATTTGGTGTGAAGCACTCTATCAATTTCGTGACCTTCAATTTGTATAGCACTTGAATGGCTAACAGTTCTAGCAAGTCTCTGACGTGATCCTATTAACATTAGTTCGGGTTTTGCAATATTTAGGCTTAGTTTATTTACATTAAGCCATTCATGAAGGTTAGCTACTTCCCTGTCTATTGCTGATTCAAGCTCTGGTAAGCTACTTGCGGCGATGCTGATGCTTGTATCGTTGGCGTACATTCGTGGTAAAGCTTTACCCAGGCAGTTCGACAAGTCGTTAATGTAAATCTGGAAAAGGAGAGGACCAATAAGGCTTCCCTGAGGGACACCACAGGCAATGTGTCGTTCAATTCCACCTGTTACCATCCTTCTCCCGGGCATACCGCCTGGAATTTGTCATTTGTTTCTTATTCGGCGGCCTATTCCCCGCCCACGGTTAGAGTTAGGGTTGGGGTTATCCATAGAGGATATTACACGGTGGCGAGAAGATCTGAATTTTATATTCCAGTGGCAAGAACAATATGCGCGAACGAGCCAGATCTTGTTCTTGCCACGAGAACATCAAATTCCTATCTTTGAGCTAACATGTAATGTTCTTTTGATTATATAGACATAATGATGACGGCGTTTTTGACGATTTTCCCGAAGATTTCCGACCACTTTCCCCGAAAATTCTCCAAAACTTGTCCGAAGGTCATACGAACGTTGCCGACACTTTTCGAAATTTCCGAAGATTGCCGAAGGCTTTCAAGGAAGACCCAAAGATCCCTTAAACAATATTAATCATAATAAGTTCCCCAGGCAGGGTCTTTGAGTCTACCCAACACCCTAAAGGCCGACAAAATACGAGAAAAGGGCCTTTGAACGATTACTTAGGAACATAAACTACGTGAGAGGATATTAATTATAACAAATTCTGTTTTTTGAATGAAAATTCACTTCTTTTATTTAAGCCGTGGGGTGCCAAAGAGAACAGCTGAGCACTCCAATAATCTTAACAAATTCTGTTTTTCGAATGAAATTCCCTTCTTTTATTTAAGCCGTGGGGTACCAAAGAGAACAATAAGCAGGCTAAATATATTCCATATGATTGAAAAAAGAACTAATTTATATTCCATACAACATTAATTGATGATCCAAAAAAAGTAAAGATAACACTGAATCATATATAATATCTCAAATGAATACTTTCAACATAGAAGCCTTATGAAAAGTTACTACAACAAATCTAATTTTCTTAAAAGTTTGAATCAATAGCTGCCGATTTTATGTGATCAGAGGACTAACAAACATTTTACTCAATACACAGGTACTCGATCTGTAATAATGTATAACTGTTTTGATTTCATATTTGTATATCAAATAAACTTACCTTCAAATATGGGCCTCAATAAAGAAAGATTGTTTTGTTCCAGCCTAGCCGAAACAAACTCTATCGGCTTTCCTGCAAAAAAACTCTTTACGTCCGGCAAGCGTTGCGTCACCATTACGTTTGATAAACCGCGCACATGAAGCAATTTTTTGATTTGCCACGCCCCCCTACCACCGAGACAAAACCGCCTTCAACAATTCCCCACCCCCGGGCACGAAGGGCTGGACTTGTCCCGGGGGTTGCTTAGGGGGGATGGTAACAGGTGGGATTGAACCACGCATAACAGCACGCTTTTGTTGACGATCACTTAGATAAGTAAACCACTTTAGGACTCTTACTCTTACTCTTACCACAGTTAGGTAGCTTTCGTAAAAGCCTGGTCAATGGTATCGAAAGCCTTTTTTTTAATCTATGAATATTACACCATTTGACCGTTGTCAATTTTGACGGACCAACCGTTAGAAGCTTCAAGCAAGGACGTTAGTGTGTTATGAAGTGATCTCAATCCGGATTGACAGTTGGCTGAGGGATCGTTATCATTTAGATACCTGTAAAATTGGTCTTTAATTATTCTTTCGAACACGTAGTGACAGCAGGAATAATCGAGATTGGCCGGTAGTTATTAACGTCTTGTCTTTTGTCCTTTTTGAAAATTGGCGTCACTCTTGCCTGGAGCTTCCATTCAGTTGGAACAATGCCAGAGGAAATCGACTGATTGAGCAAGAATGCCAGGGATGGTGCCAGAATATCTACCGCCATTTCACCATTTTGCCATCCAAGGATGTTTAAACATCTTCAATGGCAAATTATCTACATCAGTCGCTTTCTGAGTTTCTAGTTTTTCAAGTAGTTTTCGGACTTCATTAGAGAAAGTCTTGTTTGTTGAGATGAGATAACTTTCTGGAACAGTATGCATCTTGCAAAGTCATGTCCAATGTTTGCGAAAAGACAGTTAAAAGCTTCCGCCATTTCAGATGCAGAGTTACTTTTCATGTCCCCGATTTTAATATCAGCAATAACTTTCTTCTTATGTTGACGAGAGCTCAGCTCATTAATAAGCTGCCAAGTTGTGACGGGGATCTTTTCTGTTAGCACCAAGGTTAGCACGGAGGAAGTTGTGGTATTGTACGGGTATTCAACAATTTTGACACGATATTTGGGAAGTTTTTACCTATGAATTGCGGTATCGTGGTATTGAAACCTGCGGGATGCATCTTTCAGCGTTTTGGTGGACGAGAAACCTTCAGGCTACTGACGTGTTTCATCACAGGCACGCAGATAAAATTAAATCGATACTATTGATACAAGACTATGTTTTAGTTTCTCTTTTAGTTTCATTAGATTTGGAGCGAATTAATGTGCTTCATAATCACGAATAGTTTCCTTTAAACTACGGGACGAGTAAAAAAAAAAAAAAAAAAGAAAAAAAAACCGGCGAAGTCTACCAAGTGGCCCATCAGGCCAGCGCTTATCTGTAGCAGGGAGCGACTAGGAGTATTTCTACTCACCCCTGGATGGAATGCTAGTCCATCACAGGGTTACCCGGAATTAAATTCACCGATACCCATTTATACACCTGGGTGGAGAGAGGCACCGTGAGAGTAAAGTGTCTTGCCCAAGAACACAACACAATGACCCCGACCAGGGCTCGAACCCGCACCACTCCATCCGCGTCCCCCATCATACAACGGACCAGGGTCTAAAAAGTCATACCACAGGCCAACCATTCTATGTGTTCGTGGTTAATAATTGTTTATATGAAACAAACAGAATCCATGAGAGTTATGAATAAAGCTCTGAAAATTGCATATCTAAATTACATCTCGGTCTGAATATCCCAATAAGGTTAAATGAAACGTTAATTGACTCATGTGTGGTGTTTTCTCGCTTTCCTGGGCCGTCTGAAACGTCTTTTTACGAAATTACTCTTGGCCGGAAACCGGTAAGACAAGGTCCTTTAGTTCTTCACTTCTGGCTTGTTTTATCTGCGCGAAAAGAGAAATTTATAAAAAATATTTTCGACGAGCTCAATTTTGTTCGAGACAGCTCAAACGGTAATTAGAACTGCCCTAGCATCTAGAAATTTATTTTTCCTGCCCTTGAAACTTGAAAGTCTTGCAGTTCCTCACTTTTGACTTCTGAGTTCAAGAATATTCACAAGTATTTTCAAACTTCTAACCCTGTATATCGGCATTTGGTAACTTTGCCAGCCTGATTGCTGCCCGGGGTTGCTCCCTATAATGGCCTATACGGGGAGGCTCCGCCCGAACGTGATACCTTTTTTGAGACTTCAGGTATATAAAAGGGTAGCGATTTCACGAGTTAAGGTACATGAAAGGGTAGGAAAACCTGCACGTCATTTCGATATTTTAAAAGGCCTTTAATTAAAATATTTCGAAAAGACGCACCTTATAGCTGTATCAGTTCATTGATTATGCACTATATGAAAATGACAAGAAGACGTGCCCGTATAAAACTTTGTCGAGTATCCCCCTCCCCCCAGGGATTACTGATGTCAAAACAGAAGTAAGGCATATATCGTACACATGCAACAAAAAGCAAGTAAAAACCACATGGGAAATAGTTGTCGATGGCAATTTTAGTTAAATATTATTTTATTTCAGTAACATTCTCTTTTTATTGACATGTTTTGCTAAGGATGTTCTGTCAGTATGCTGGCGTTCTAACTCACCATAACGTACAACAGAACTCCTCTAGTCAGCGTACGCATCCCGATCATGTCATCATAAACATTATTTGACTGAAAATTTACTCTAGTCTTGTTCCACCATATTTTAAGCGTGTTATCTCAAGTAATATCCACTAGTGGATAATGGTGCTCAGTTCCACCACGTGCTTCTTTCCTGCACCTGGCGTTCCGACATGTTACGTCGTGCAGTTTTCATTGTTATATAGCTCCTTTCTTATTCGCAAGAGCCAAAACACTTGACGTGTATTTTCTATTACCTCAAACTATAAACAAATAACTAAAATCTTGTTCAGAGTTCTCAAGTATCGTTAACACCATATCAGTGTCGACAAATGATCTCTTAGGAGGCACCGTGGCCTAGTGATTAGGGCGCTGGATTTATAATCCGGAGGTCCCAGGTTCAAATCTTCCTCCCTGCCACTAGATGGATTTGTGTTAGGTGGTCTCAGATTTAACTCCTACACGCTTTGTAAATAGCCAACTGGTCAGCCTCCCGCCAGCTGGGATTTTTAACAAGTTTCTGTTCAATTTACAATATTTGTTTGCTCATTTCACTGTCGTCAATCAATACGGTAGTGCTAAAGATTCTGACACTTAACTAAGTGATTTATTTTTTTTCGGACAAAGAAATGCCTTTTTCTTTCTGCTTAACGAAAGCCATTGTTTCCAACCGGCCCTCAAGGGGTATGATCCTTATACCACCTGTGACATTACTATTTAAGGGGGTATGGTACCCTAAAATATGGCGATGTTCATGAAAAATTCAATTTCTTGGAAATACAAGACTTAAGACCCTTGAGGACTTGTCAAAAACATTTTGAAACGACCTTGCCGAATTTCCTTCCAGATGAGTGTGAAATTTAAGGAAAGTACACAGTGGTATAAGTTTTTTCACGTGGCAACGGTCATAGCAACGACTGTTTACTATAAGAATGTGACCAAAAATATAGATTATTTTTAACTTATATGAACGAAACTATTTAGAAAAAACTTTTAAGACATGCACAACTCGATTGGTATAATTATTTGTGAAAAGCTTTGCCTCAAATTGTCATCACAGGCTCATTCATTTCCCTTAAGACAAGGAATATTTCCCACAACTACGGTAACTTTTTACAAAATAGAACAACCATTGCACCCCCTCCCCCGAGATCCAATCTGCACCCCCCGCCCACTATTTGTGGCTCGTTAAATGCTTAATACTTCGTGTAAGAAACTTAAAGTGCATTTCTCTCAAAAGTTTACTTTTGTACCGACTGACTTCGCGCCAACATTTCTACTTTGCAAGGTTTTTAAGCAGAATTTCTGAAACCTGGGCTCATCAAAGACCAATAGTGTCGTGATAATATAAACCAAAAAAATCGTAACATTTTAAGGTCTGCCACTGGGTGTGGTAAAAAATAAGGTTATTTCCAAATAAAGCTGTAAAAAGCACTGAAAATAAGAGTTAACTGTCAAAACTTAGGTTCATATCACCGAACAAAACAGAAACTTACATGATATGTTTATTTGACAGTCAATTCTTGTTTTGTAAAAGAGCAGGAAGTGTTGGCGTCAATACTATAAAACACTACTTCAAAAGGCTGTGGCTGGTTTGCATAGCAACCATTTTGAGTAAAACTCTAGAAAATTAATTTCTCTTCTTGAGTGCAATAGCACACAATTGATCTTTCTTCACCATATTTAAACAAACGTTTTGGTCCATATTGGGGGTACCATACCACCTTAAGTCAGCAGAAGTTTTGACAAACTCACCAACTCGTCATTAAAAAAAAATAGATAACCAATCATCCTCAAATGTCCTGCAGACAGAAGGTGATTTGAACGCCGCCTAAAAATCTCTAGTATCATCTAAATGATTTAAGTCGAGTCCTCAGCTTACGTCTTCTTTCTGGGAATTCCTCATCTCCAACGCACTGTGTTACTTTTGTGATGTTTCTGAGAAACGTTTTGAGAGTTTCCACAAACATCGTCAAGTTTCAAACCCAGTAATTCTGCATTTTAGTAACTTTGTCGAGTTGGTTAACGACTTAATGGTAATGAGGCCTCATACATAGTTTGAGAAAGTAGAGATATAATTTGAAAAGGACAGTTCTGAAGAGATCAGTCTTGATGGCAGTGTTAGTTCGATACTAAAGAATTACCAGCCCATTCTAGTAAAAGCTCGGTATAATGCTAAGAATGAGCTGGTGACTGAAACGATTTTACCCTAATAATGCGATACTGTATTTTAGTGTATGGGCTTGTTTAGTGGACGCATTATTTCACGACGTGCCATGACTGAGAGATTTTAAGTCAAGCATCATTTAAATGACCTTAATCCGTGTTTTCTTAAACTTGAGCCCCTTTTCCAGGAATTGTTAATTTCTAATGCAGCATCTTACTGTCATGACATTTCTGAGAATTGGTTTACGATATCCACAAACATTTTCAAATTCTAAGCCTGGTGCAACTATAGCTTCCTTTCAGTATAACTTTGTCGGGCTTTGGTTAACGACTAAACGTTATGAGTTCTACATGAGGAATTAGGGATGTATTTTAAATAGGACCCTTCCGAAGAAATTCCTGATGGCACTCATCAGCTTTTTCAGTATCAGCTTAGTACTATCGTAAGAATGAGCTGGTAAAGAAAAAAAATCCTGGTGCGATGCTGTATTTTATTTTCATGACTTTATTTTTGTGGACTCAGTAATACACAACGCACCATGACTGAAAGATTTTAATTCAGAGAAATTTTCATTTCACAGCTCATCGGAGTAGAATGCAGGAGGTAGAAACCCTTGTTCCCACCTGTAATGGAATAGCATCCGTACAGAGAGTAGTAACAATCCTCTTTTCTTCATGGGACGGAAATCATGCAAGACCAATCATGAAAGGTAGGTCAGCTGGGTCCTAGTACGATTTCATCTTCAAACATAAATTGTCAAACGAAATTGCTAAATGCTGCTATAGTTTGTTCTCACGGTGGTAGTCATACACAGTGCAAAAGAGTTACTAACTGAAGCAGAATTAATTTATTGGCATTTAAATATTTCGAGGGTCGTGATGGCCATTTCAGATATGGAGACATGGACAATCCACAAAATGCATTCTCGTAGACCAGTTCCATTTCTGCAGATGATCACTCTTCTCCCTGGTCTCAAAGAAGCAAGATGAGGCCATTTCCGTCCTTTAGAATTGATGGATTCCCAGGATTATCTGATGATTCCAGACCATGTTTTTTGCTTCAGTGCACTTTGAAATAAACTTTTCTAATATATTCTGTTAGCGATATCTGAAGGGGGCTTTAGATTACTGTGGTTTAGTCGCCAAATTTCCTATTTTACGTTAGATATATTCAAGAATCCGCTACGTACACAGAAAGCAGTGTAATGTATTTTTTCTTCGGTCATGACTCTTCATTAGTTTTTATATTCATTAATTAAAATTAATGAATATAGACAGGAGCCCTGATATAGATGTTTGGGGTCAGCGGTACCTGAAAACATTGGCTTTTCTGTCGCAGAAAATTGAGGAAATGGAAAGAATCGCAAATGCCTTCGTTGACTGTCACAGAAAATAAACACTTGATCGTTAGTTTATGATGGTTTGTCGAGATCGGACACAATGCGATCACTGAAGCATAAACTGGGCATGGGAAACCAAGCCACTGACGTTCATACGTTGCACCAGAGGGCAATCGTGAAAGCTACTAATCACAGCGCGCAATTCTTTGGCACTTACGTTACGGTTATTTAATGCTGACCAAGGGCTATAGGTACGTTTCAGGACAGATTTCGACTCAAAACGGAATTACTTAGATATCTCTGAAAGACAAGGTCGGAAAGATGGAAATTTTCACGTTGAACACGCTTCCCTCTGAACTGAATGTATTTAAGAGTAAAATAAAAATAACGTTAACAAGAACGGCAATTAGAATCTAACTTATGAATTTATTAAGATGTCGACAACATTCATTGATTCACAGATCTCTACAGAATGATAGATAAATTTCGGGCTCAATAACTATTCGGCAACGACATCAGATTATTTATAGGCGTCCAAAGTTCAGCTGTTTACCGTTGGCACCAGCCCGTAAAGTTAATCACGCCGTGATCAAGAGGTGGCGGCGTCTCTACCAGTCATGCACGAAGTATGATTGATGTGATCCCATTCCCGATAATAGATTTCACTAGAAACGCTCTTTATTCTTAAGACTGCTCATTTAGAAAATGACATATACGTTACGCAGCATAGCTTTTTGTTTTAAAAGCATGAATTCAGCTAACTCTCGTACAGGAGTTTGCTTGATGATTAATGGAGTAAAAATTAACTTAACTTACTTTGATTCCCAGCATTAACATATTTATGACAGATCTTGAAACAGACAGACAGACATATCAACAGGAACAGTGGTGTGTGTCATTCCGGATTATTGATATTACCGCAAGATTGGGACTGAGTCAGGGCATTGCACGTCAATCATGGATCCCTGTCTCTCGTACAGGATCGATACAGGAGTTTGCTTGATAATCAATGGAATGAAAATTAATGTAAATTTCTTTGATTCCCAACATTTGTGAACATAACATTTTTGGCAGATCTTGAGACAGGCAGACAATGGTGCGTGTCATTCCAGATTATTGATATTACCGCAGAGTGCGACATTCAGTGAATGACACGTCAATCTTAGTTTGGATTCCTTTTTTCAAGAGAACAAATTTCCCGTTGCATGCATTCGTCAGTAAGACGACAAAGACACACGATTTTAGTCATTTAGGATGCGTCTCAACATATTCGAGAGCAAGGCGTAGAAACCAAGAGAAGCAGTATCAAATCCTTTGATGCACAAGTTATCTTAAGTTTTTTTTTCCAGATGGAAAGTCGGCTTCAACATCAGCTTGAGGTGAGCGATAAAAAAAAAAACACTTCGTAAAGAATGTTTTACAGTGACTTCTTACAATTCTTATCCTGTTTGGGAAAAGGTCAGAGCATCTTACTTTGCATACACGATTTAATAACGAGTCACCAAGAACCATTTAATGTTCCTTGTGTCCAAATCAGGCTTACTCGCAACCTGCCTTATGATTAAGAATGGACTGCAAACCGATATGATAGTTTAGTTTTTTGGTTACATTATTAAGAGCCAGTTCCTCTAAATGCCGAGAATGAGATGACAGTCGCGAAATTTTCGATTTCTTCATAGTTTGCCCAAATAACCTCTATAGCGAGTTGCTTTCGAAAATATCATTCAAAGGTCCTGAAACGCTTTAGTTTTTTCGAAATCGAAAAAAGTTCGAAAATCGCAATTTTAGCTGCCAGCAGCCGCCGAAAATGACCGAAAATTGTGCATTTTCTTTTCGCTCGTACAGATCAAAGCGATGATATCTATCAATATACTTTGAGTAGCTCATAGTACATGCCTTGCTGTTTCTAAAGCATTAATTTGATTAGCAAAAGCTCCAATTTTTATAATATTTTAAGCCGAGACAAGTACCTTCATCGAAGCTCGTGAGCGAAAGTGCTAATTTTAGCTAATTTCAATACCATCAAAAGCCCACTGGTACATCGAATTTGAAGTCAAAACTAAAATTTTCTGAAAGCCCATACTCTATATTATATTGTGTGAAAGTCTCTTCCGCGGCCCGAAAAAAGTACCCCGTTGAGAGACATAAACGTGTGGTACATTTTGGTACATTCGTCATTCGTGAAACCAACATGGACCTTGGCCAACTACTTTCATCAAGCACAAAAATAAGCGAATGAAAACCCTTTTCGTCAATAAAGATGCCTTTAATTTGTTTTTTTTTCCCTTTCAGATTGACCACATGATTAACTTCTGTAACTTTTGCAAACATTTGCAGTTAAATGAAAATAGACGCTGCTTTTGATACATTGTAAATGTTATGTAAATATATTTCGATCACCGGCACGTGCATATCGCCTGAACATGATTTTCCTTCCGCCTACGTTTTTCTTTTTGAAGGTAACAACTGTAGCACACATTGGTCGTTTAATATCGGCAGTTTTAATTTTTGTGGAAGACCCACAGCCGAACCTGACTTCAAGGAAAAAAAGAAAATTTGAAACTTGAAGCTTGAGTAAACAATCGATTATAGTTGTATCCATCATGTTTGGCGTAAATATTCGAGCTCAACCATTTCATGTAAACAGGTACACTCCACTTTAAAAATAACCGTCTCATCGCAGTATTTCTTGAATTCCTGGTCTGAGACCATACAGGTAGTGATAACAACGCGCGAGCAGTTGGCGAAACTTCATGATCAACTGTTGACTGAGTTGTAGCATAAACAAGATGATTCAACCTTGGTATTTCTTACCCGTGTGCTTGCACTTCTTATGGATACAGTTGCCCCTGCCTTTTACCACCAGATTTATAGATGAAAATTTCGTGACTGTCATCTCATTCTCGGTATTTAGAGGAACTGGCTCTTAAGAGTAATTGCCACTAAAAATCGAAGAAATCGTGGCCACGGTCGAAAAATCGATTTCGCTCGCACTTTGCCAGTATGAAGGCCTAGGTAAGTAACTGAAGGAAATCAAGTTAGTTCTTTGAAATATCCAATATAACGGCGCTAAAAACGGTCATCGCACGGAAAGCTCAGATTTCACTTCGCAATAATTGGAAATTTTACACTTTTGAGTTCTTGCTATATACACAGACGTTTACATCGCTGTGAAACGTTCTCAACTTTAAATGTATACATTGATTTTTCCTTAATCAAGATGTAGTGATTATTCTCATTTCTTTTGTTTTCTGAGCGAACTGCGCCCCGATTAACTAGACACACTTTTCTGATTAAAACAAAACTAAAAAATTATGCAAGTTAGTGAGGAAAATAGCTGACCGGTAGTGTTTCAAATCGTCTGATATTCTAGCCAAAGACAGTTCAGTCAATGAATCTTAGGTTTCCAGTTTCATTTTTGTGGGATCTACTAGCAATTTGGATGAACGCCGATCAAAATTCGAGAAAATTGCAATTCAGCCCCTTTGAAACTTGCAATGTAACACAACACGCCAAAATAGGTAAGAATCCCCGGGGGATACTCCCTTATATGGGCTATATAGGTTCGTGCGGCCCCAAAGGGTAGGGTTTTTCAGCCGTTTTGGTCATAACTAGGGTATCGATTTTGGCCAGTTTGGTCTTAAATTAGGGCATGGTCTTAGCACTCTACTCTTGAATTCCGTATGTTTCTTAGAAGAAGCTAGTTTCTCATCATTATCAATAAGACCGTCAACAAAAGCCCTTCATAACTTATGCTTAGGGCAGCTGAGCCAGCTACGAAGGTCATAAATAGGGTATCGAATTTTTGGCTAGGTCATAAATAGGGTAGCAAAAATCGCAGATCTTGGTCATAAATAGGGTAAGGGTTTTGGGAAGTGGGCCGCACACCGCTAACCAACTTTTCTGTGAGTACCCCCCCCCCCCCCCCCTCCGGGAAGAATCTTTTGCTCGCTTCAGACAGCACAATGAAAGCAGATTAATGCCTAAAACGTTTTCATCATTTAAACGTTTTTAAAAATAGTATTTAACTTAGAAATAGCCTGTAATTGCGAAAAGACATAAGTAGAGCCAAACTTAATCACTGATACATTTGGCTGATGTTACAAACCAAACACGTGTTAATCCGTTGGCTCAAATAATGTCAATTCCTATATAAAAAAGATCTCTTTTGATGTAGGAGATTTTGCTTTACTTATAGAGGATTGAGCAGTTGACCTCGTGTTTTTCGGCACGAGCGAACCTAGCACTTCCTCGACTCGCACTATTTTTCTCACACAGTGTAATTAAACACGGATATCAAAAACCACAAAAATTCCTTGAAGTTTGTTGACGTTTAAACAAAAGTTGTAGCTTATACTGGCAAGATGTGGGTGTTTCGAGAAACTGAAAAAATTCTTGGAAATGACAATCTGTGGCGAAGGTCAGGTAATTTATGGAGTGAAAGTCTTTTTCCCACCAGTTGCTCTTAGATTCCCTTTGCGCTTGGATAACTCCTCCCAGAAGCAATTCAAATATGCAGCAGCAAGGATATACGGGAGTTTAAACGTACTGTTAAGCTTTTCTCAAATAACAACGCTTGATAGGGCTTTACGGTGCTAACACGCAGTAAACACGTGACGGACTGGGCAGATGTGTCAAATCTGTAGAGGATGATGGAGCTTTCTACAGAACTTAACCTTCCATTTGTTTTCCTTTGAAACTTCGTCCAGTACATAAAAGCCCAGCTTTGCATTCGGTATCATTGAGCGGGTGGGAAAAGAGACTTCAGTATCAGTTTCATGATCGACTTCCAGGGTGAGAAAAGAGAAAAGAGTTGATGATTGCATTGACAACGCTGGGGTGGGAGTGAGAAATAACTTCTGATATAAATTGTCCTTTTGCAAACCAAATTTGTGGTGCCACGGTTGGTTTTCATTGCTATATAGCACCGAACCATGATAGATATTTCTTTTTTGTAGCCAATGACATGTTGGTATATCTTCAACCTGCAGTATATTTTGCACTTGTGAAAAAGTCAGTGCTACCCAGACGTTGTCTCATAGTCCAATGGATCGTTTATACCACCTGCTACTGCCGCATTCAGTTTACGAACCCTGCCTCCGGCCCTGGTTTAACAAGCTTTTCAGTTCAAATAAGTTAACAAGAAGTAATTCGAAAACATATCCCGTAAGATGTTGGATGTTGCAACAAGGTGGCCAAACGTAATTAAACAAATGTTGTGTGCGACATTGGTGCAATTCTTGCGCGCTTAAAATTTGTTTCCTTGCTTCCAGTCCAGTTCTGGCCCTTTCTCTGTCACGAATCGTCGGGAGAGAGCCGAGAGAGAGGGGAACCCTCTGGCCTCTCTCGACGTTGCGTGACATGAAGAGGGCCAGAACTGGACAACCTTGCTTCTGGCGAGTCACTACGGGTGTGACCGGTAAAACTACTAAAATTATTTATTATTCCTGAAGTAGTTGCTTACCTCGACTTCTTTCACTGGTGAAAACTTTTAACACAAGGACTGGCGTGTTTCTTTTTATCTGGTCAGACTGATTTTAAAGTACAAGCCGGCAAGTGCTAGTCATGGACCGGAATATCACGGAAATATGGGTTGTTATCATTGGGGAGAGTTTCTAGATCTCTGTTCATCAAAGACTTCGCTACTGGCTTAAGTCCACAGGGAGGAATTGTTCTAAATCTTAGTTAATTCATGGACTTGAACGAATTCATTCACATTTGCCGTGCTGGTAATTTCCACAGATCCTTGAGTGACATGAAACAACTTATGGACCTGTACCTAATCAGGAGTCGGTCAAGGGCTCCTGACCTAATCAATGAGATGGTCGATTCGAAAAAGTTTCTCGGTTTCTCGAAACGCACACATTTGCCAGAGATATTCTTCACTCGTGTCTCAACGTAAGAAAATCTGAAGGACTTTTAGCTGCTTTTGATATCCTTGTTACACTGTATGAGCGGTATCACCGTAACTGCGTTTGTTTATGCCACAAATCCCACCGTATTGAAGAACGGCGCGAACTCGCGAACTCGCGAACTCGCGCAGTATATATATCGTCTTTTCGGCGTGTCTCTAACTCATCCAGCTCACTCCGATTCCTCTCTGATTAGTACGTTGTTCGTGAAAACAGATAACCTCCTCCTGGTTAACGACGGCATAGAGCTTTTAATCTCTAACATCGTTCCAATATGTGTATACCATTGGGGCCTTTTTTCACTTCGTTCAGGAGGTTGACTGGGTAATCCTCTCTTATTAATGCAGGGTTTCGCACATCAACAACAAAGATCTTCTTATTAAAATTTGACTCATTTTGACCGGTGAACAAATGGATTTTAAATTTGTGTTTCATTGAAAAGTCGCTCGAGCGTGACACTGGGCAGCGAGAGAGATGGAGAGTGTGATTTAATAATAATAATAACAATAATAATAATAATAATAATAATAATAATAATAAAGTTTTTTGGGCGCATTTAAAAAAGTCAATGCGCTTACATTACTATAAAAATAAATTAGTTAAATCCTATAAAATATTTCTAATAACAGTAATAAATAAAATAAATGAAATAATTAATTAAAATACAGTTCCTCATAAAATAAAATAAATCAAAAGTAAGATTTCCGAAACAAGAATGTTTTGAGAGCAGATTTAAAAGACGAAAGAGATGTTGCATTTTTAACAGAATCCGGTAGACTGTTCCATAATATAGGTGCGGAGAAAGAAAAGGCACGTTCACCGTATGTCACAGAGTTCACAGTAGGGACAGTGAAAAGAAGTTTAGAGGATGAGCGTAGGCTCCGTTGCGGGTGGTGATTTAAAAGTTTCGTGTTTCTTTTTCTCTTGTTTTTACTCTTGTCGGCGATTTTTTCGGTTAAATACTACTTTGAAAGCGTTTCAAACGTTTCAGACATTCATCTGCTTTGATTGTGCTGTCTCAAGCGAACAAAATATTTTTACCTATTTTGGCGTTTTGCGTTACATTGCAAGTTTCAAAGGGGCTGAATATTGCAATTTTCTCGAATTTTGATCGGCGTTCATCCAAATTGCTAGTGGATCCCACAAAAATGAAACTGGAAACCTAAGATTAATTGACTGAACTGTCTTTGGCTTGAATATCAGACTATTTGAAGCACTACCGGTCAGCTTTTTTCCTCACTAAATTTGCATAATTTTCGAGTTTTGTTTTAATTAGAAAAGTGTGTCTACTTAATCGGGGCTCAGTTCGCTCAGAAAACAAAAGAAATGAGAATAATCACATATCTTGATTAAGGAAGAGTCAATGTATACAATTAAAGTTGAGATCGTTTTACAGCAATGTAAACGTCTGTGTAGCAAGAAACTCAAAAGGGTAAAATTTCGGATTATCGCGTTTTTAGTGAATTTCTGCCGTTATATTGGATATTTCAAAAAGTAATTTGATTTCCTTCAGTTACTTAACTGGGCCTTCAAACTGGCAGAGTATGAGCAAATCGATTTTTTGACCGTGGCCACCTTTTTAGATTCTTCTTCGATTTTTACCGACATTCACTCTTAAGAGTCATTCCAAAGGCAATTCCTAAATGAATCTGAGATAATAAACAATCCGGAATATGAATGAAGTTTCTACACACACACCACAAGAACAATTCAACTTTATCTCTTTGCAGGATGAAGGCTTGGATATAAGACAACATATAACGAGGTAAGGATACAATTCTACAAAGCCTTAACAAGGTTGTACCTTGGTTTCTAATGAGGGATAAAATCTCTGGGCTGACTCATATATAGAAGCCAAAAATGGTACTGGGGACAAATGTGACGATTCCTCTCCAGAATTTCTTTCTCAATTTCATATACTGCACTGCTTTTTGAAAACAATATCCATTTCCTTCACCAGAAAGCTAGAAATCTACCTCTGTATCACAATTAAATTCAATTTGGCCAAACCATTACCAGAGCCGAAAAATAGTTATTCTCCTAGAGTCCTCGAGTAGCAGCTCCATCCTACTGCAGTATACTGAAGTAATATGATTACACTGATATTTCTGTAATTTCTTGCAGTTCAAACTCACATATAATTCAAAGTGAGCTGCAGGTAAGTAGTACATTGTCGAACACGCTGTTTTATTACACCTGCTTTTGAATTCCATGGCTTCCGTTTGCAGAACAACACTTGATAACTTTCCTTTTCTTTTCTTTCAGAGAGTTATGTTTGTCATAAGACGACATTCGTTGGTACACTACCAACGAACAAGGTATGCACTTTGAAAATATCAAATATAGGCATACAAACATTCTACAATAATAGAGTATAGTTGTTCCCACCTTTTTTAGCCCACGAATAACCTTTTAACCTTTCATGATATTTACACGTTGAAAAAATACAAACAACACTCCAGCTCCAAATGAATACCTGACAGCCTCCATGTCCCTTTGGTACCAAGCTGTACTGAAACTTTGAGCTGAGTGCCAATATAACACTTTCGTTATGGGATATATCAAAAAACCTCCGCGTCAAACAGTACTAAACTGTGATGAACACCTTTCTATATCACCTTCCTGTTTCCTGTTGACCTTACACATAGCACTGATGGAATACTGGCTCTAAATCTTTCATCCTTTGATAAACGAACTCTATGCCATTCCGCAAAACGAGTTCCAAGGCAAAGCAATAAGCACACCCGTACTGTTGATAGGATCCAAGCGTTGGTTGAGAACCCAATGAAGATTTACCCAAGTATTGATGAAATCTTAAAGAAAAGCATTTACCTTTTTTTAAAGACCATCAACGTGATAAATAGCTTATCTTTCCACCAACAAATGTCTTCTTTTAGATTTTTGCCCAATATCTCTCTACCCTTGCAGAAGTTGACCACATTGTTTCATCTTTGCCTTCATGATAATCATATACACTTTTAATTTCTCTCAGGGAGGAAAATGGCATGCTAGAGTGTTTGCAGGTACTTTGCAACTAGATTTTATATTGCCTTCACTTGTAAGCTTGTAAGCATCTGCTTTTCAAAGCTGTTTCCTTTCTTGAAATCTGCTGTCTGTTGTAAATTTCCAGAAAGCTCACAACTCACACGAGTTGTCTGGAACTTTATCTTTCAGAGGGAGGCATATGCCATGCGATTAAAAATCATCATGATGGGATTATGATGGGATAACGCATATCACAGGTGAGCACTGCATTGTGAAGTGCAGAATAAGTGGCGTGCCTACTTTACTACTTCCAATTTGGGTACCAAAAGAGTCCATCCAAACATTCACCAAGACGCTCGTAGATACCAATCCACCAAGTGTATTTTGTCTATCTTTACCCAAGTGACAATCAGTGATGCATCAAATGCCTGCTATCCCCAACACAATTTCATTTACTCCTAAGCCACTTAAGAGAGGCGTGGCAATATATCTTCCAAAGTGGTTCCACATTACATATTTTCATTAATTTTGTTTTCCGCTAGTCTGTCATTTTGAAAGATTACCAGTAATTGCCCATGCACCTTGCAAAGTTAGAGTTTGACTAACTCTGAAAGAGTGTACTCAAATTTGTCTTGTTGTTCATTTCCTTTCTATCCCAACTCTCCAAAAACCTACTGATTCGAAAACTGTCTCCCCTTTAAAGAGTCAACAAATACTTGAGGACCATGTATTACACAACTTGGTGCTTATTATCCTATTTCATTTATTTTTCAGGCCGAATGGCAAATGATCATAGTATATTTAAAAGTTGTACAATGTTAAGTTTAAGATTATCTTAAAGAACAATAAAAAAGGGGTAAAAACCAAAATTGGTGTCTTTTCCACTTTTCTAAAGTGCAGTATGATAAGATGCTACTTTTTGAAAATTTTCAAAACATTCTGTTGGTGTGTTCAGGGCCAAATAAATGTTCGAAACGTTAAGGTGGCTATGCACCCCCTAAACAGAATTTCTTAAGACTTTGCCAAAAGTTGCATCTTATCATGCTTAATCACAATCCGTTAAAAAAAAGGAGTCACCGAGTGAGTTTTGGAGTTATTTGCAATTAAAGCTAAAATTAAGGGTGCCTCTAGCCGGTAATACTCTTGCTACGATAAGGTACTGTTTTACGAAAATGATAAGATAAGCCGGTACTACCGTTTTTAAAAGAGAAATTCTTGTTTGTTGAGATGAGATAACTTTCTGGAACAGTATAAGCAGGAGGTATGTATCTTGCCAGGTCATGCCCAATGTTTGCGAAAAGACAGGTAAAGGCTTACGCCATTTCAGATGCAGAGCTACTTTTCATGTCCCCGATTTTAATATCAGCAATAAAGTCCTTCTAATGCTGACGTGAACTCAGCTCAGTAATTAACTGCCAAGTTGTGACGGGGATCCTTTCTGTAAGCGCCGAGGCAGTTGTGGTATTGTGCGGGTATTCAACAATTTTGATAGCATGTAAAAAAAAAAAAAATTGGCCAAGTCTGCCAAGTGGCCCATCAGGCCAGCGCTTATCTGTAGCTGGGAGTGACTACGAGTATTTCTACTCACCCCTGTATGGAATACTAGTCCATCGCAGGGTTGCCCCCACCCCCACCCCAGCATCATATTCACCGGTACCTATTTATACATCTGAGTGGAGAGAGGCACTGTGAGAGTAAAGTGTCTTGCCCAAGAACGCAAGAACACAACACAGTGACCCCGGGTAGGGCTCCAACCTGCACTGCTCAATCCGAAAATGATTTTGAGAGAATGAGAAACTTACTTTGTTTGCTTAATGTGCATGCCATAAAGACGGAAGAGGATAAAAACATAAGCTACTTTCAAGTTTCTTAAGCATCTTGTAATGTAAATTACTTACAAAGCTCCGACTTCTTTAGCAGGAGTTCTTTTTCTAGGAAGTTGGTCGAGTCGAATTTATTTTATTTTCAAACAGCTTGTTTCAAAACTATGCAAACATTGCTACACACCTTGAAACTTGAAGGTCCTTTAGTTCTTCACTTCTGGCTTCTTTTATCCGCGCGAAAAGTGTGTATAAAAAATATTTTCGACGAGCTTCATTTTGTTAGAGACAGCTTAGACGGTAATTAGAACTAGGAATTAGAAATTTATTTTTCCTGCTCCTTGAAACTTGAGAGTCTTGCAGTTCCTCACTTCTTACAGAGTTCTGACTTCTTGAGAAACGTACGCAAAAAAGTCCTAAGGCTTTTTAAGTTATTAACGTTGTAACTTCCCCAGCATTTTCTAGAAATCTGCTCATCTAGGAATCAGCGCCTTACTTTGGACTTTTCTGAGAATTTGTTTCAAGAGTATTCATAAGTATTTTCAAACTTCTAACCCTGTATATCGGCATTTGGTATCTTTGTCAGCCTGATTACTGTCCGGAGGGTGCTCCCTATAATGGGCTATTCGAGGAGGTTCCGCCCGAAAGTGATATCTTTTTCAGGCTTCAGGTATATAAAAGGGTAGGGATTTCACGAGTTGAGGTACATGAAAGGGTCGGAAAATCTGTCATTTCGGTATTTTAAAGGATGTTTAATCAATATATTTCGAAAGGAAGCACTTTATGGCTGTATCATTTCATTTATTATGCACTACATGAAAATGACAATAAGAATTCTATTTTTGGTGATTTAGTAATAGAATATGCCAGTTACAGCAGTTTCAGTGTTCGTAAGTATATGTGTGATGGGGGTACTTTTTTCAATAAAAGGTATACGAAAGGGGTAGAAAGGGGGTAGAAAGAGGTACCTTTTTTGTCAAAATGTTATATAAAAGGGTAAGGGGTATGGGCTGGACCTCGGAGCGGAGCCTGTCCGCATAAAACTTTGTCGAGTACCCTCGCCGGGCTACTGATGGCAAAACAGAAGTAAGGCATATATCGTATACTTGCAACAAAAAAAGAAGTAAAAACCACATGGGAAGTAGTTGTCGATGGCAATTTTGGTTAAATATTATCTTATTTCGGTAACATTCTTATTTTACTAACATGTTTCACTAAGAATGTCCTGTCAGTATGCTAGCGTCCTAACTCACCATACCGCACAACAGAACTTCTCTAGTCAGCATACACATTCGGATCATGTCATCATAAACATTATTTGACTGAAAATTTACTTAAGTTTTGTTTCATCAGATTTGAAGAGTATTATCTCAAGTAGCTTCCACTAGTGGATAATGATGCTCAGTTCCACGAAATGCTTCTTTCCTGCACCGTGCGTTGATAGGCTACGTCCTGCAGTTTTCATTGTTATATAGCTCCTTTCTTATTCGCAAGAGCTAAAACACTTGACTTGTATTTTCTATTGCCTCAAACTATAAACAAATAACTAAAACCTTGCTCAGAGTTCTCAAGTATCGTTAACACCACATCAGTGTCGACAAATGATCTCTTTGGAGGCACCGTGGCCTCGTGATCAGGGCGCTGGATTTATAATCAAATCCTCCACCCTGCCACTAGATGGATTTGTGTTAGGTGGTCCCAGATTCAACTCCTACACGCTTTGTAAATAGCCGACTGGTCAGCCTCCCGCCAGTTGGGATATATAACAGGTTTATGTTCAATTTACTGCTCAATTTACATTTTCAGTGCCCTCGGTTAGTACGGTAGTGCTAAAGATTCTGACACTTAAATAACCTGATTTATTTTTTTTCGGCTAAAGAAATGCCTCTTTTTCTGCTTAACGAAAGCCATTGTTTCCAACCGGCCCTGAAGGAGTAGATCCTTATACCACTTGTGTCATTACCTTTAAAATCAGAAGAGGTTTTGACAGCAACGCATGGATCAAAAAAAATAAAAAATAAAAATAAAAATAAATAAAATGAACGATCCTCAAATGTCCTGAAGACAGAAGGTAATTTGAATGTCGCCTAAAAATCTCTCGTATCATATTAATGATTGAAGTCGAGTCCTCAGCTTGAGTCTTCTTTCTAGGAATTTCTCATCTACAACGCACCGTGTTACTTTTGTGATGTTTCTGAGAATTTTTTTGAGAGTATCCACAAACATTGTCAAGTTTCAACCCTAGTAATTATGCATTTTAGTTACTTTGTCGAGTCGTTTACTGACTTAAAGGTAATAAGGCCTCATACATAGTTTGAGAAACTAGAAATATAATTCAGTTTGAACAGGACAGTTCTCAAGAAATTCTTGATGGCAGTGTTAGTTCGATACTCAAGAATTACCAGCTCATCCTAGTAAAAGCTTTGTATAATGCTAAGAATGAACTGGTGAGTGAAACGATTTTACCCTAATAATGCGATACTGTACTTCAGTGCGTGGGCTTGTTTAGTGGATGCATTATTTCACGACGTACCTTGACTGAGAGATTTTAAGTCAAGCATCATTTAAATGATCTTAATCCGTGTTTTCTTAAACTTGAGCCCCTTTTCCAGGAATTGTTAATTTCTAATGCAGCATCTTACTGTCATGACATTTCTGAGAATTGGTTTACGAGTATCCACAAAGATTTTCAAATTTTAAGCCTAATGAAACTATAGCTACCTTTCAGTATAACTTTGTCGGGCTTTGGTTAACGACTGAACGTTATGGGTTCCACATGAAGAATTAGGGATATATATTACATGACGCACCACGACTGAAAGATTTTAATTCAGTGAAATTTTCATTTCACAGCTCATCGGAGTGGAATCCAGGAGGTAGAAACCCTTGTTCCCACCTGTAATCGAATAGCATCCGAACAGAGAGCAGTAACAATCCTCGTTTATTTATGGGACGGAAATCATGCAAGACCAATCATGAAAGGTAGGTCAGCTGGGTCCTGGTGCGACTTTATCTTCAAACATGAGTTGTCAAACGAAATTGATGAATGCCGCAATAGTTTGTTCTCACGCTGGTAGTCACACACAGTGCAAAAGAGTTACTAACTTAAGCAGATTTAATTTACTAGCATTTAAATATTTCGAGGGTGACGATGGTCATTTCAGATATGGAGACATGGGCAATCCACAAAGTGTATTCTCGTAGACCAATTCTCATTTCGGCAGATGATTACTAGTCTCCCTGGTCTCAATGAAGCAAGATCAGGCCATTTCAGTCTTTAAGAATTGATGGATTCCCGGGATTATCTGCTGATTCCAGACCATATTTTTTGCTTCAGTGCACTTTGAGATAAACGTTTCTAATATTCTCTGTAAGCAACAACAACCGGAGGCTTTAGATTACTGTGGTTAAAGACGTTAGTCGCCAAATTTCCCACGCTATTTTAGATATAATCAAGAATCCCCCACGTACACAGAAAACAATGTAATGTATTTTTTCTTCGGTCGTGACTCTTCCTTAGTTAAATGAATGTGGATAGGAGCCCTGATATAGAATTTTAGGGTCAGCGGTAACTGAAAACATTGGCTTTTCTGTCGCAGAGAATTAAGGGAATGGAAAGAAACGCAAATGCCTTCTTTGACTTTCACAGAAAATAAACGCTTGATCCTTAGTTTATAACGATTTGTCGAGATCGGACACAATGCGACCACTGACGCTAATACTGTGCGTGGGAAAACAAGCCACTGACGTTACGTTGTGCGAAAGGGCAAATCAAGAAAGCTACCAATCAGAGAAGACGTTTCTTTGACACTTACGTTACGGTTATTTAATACTGACCAAGGGCTCTAGAACTCAAAACGGATTACTTAAATATCTGTGAAAGAAAAGGTCGGGATGATGGAAATTTTCACACTGAACACGCTTTCCTCTAAAATGAATGCATTCCTGACAGTAAAATAAGAGGAACGTTAACAAGAACGGCAATTTGAATCTAACTTATGAATTTATTAAGATGTCGACAACATACGTTGATTAACAGACCTCTACACAATCATAGACGGATTTCGGGCTCAAGAACAATACAACAAGGATATCAGATTATTTGTAGGCCTCCAACGTTCTGTTTACCGTTGGCACCAGCCCGTAAAGTTAATCACGCTGTGATCACGCGATGGCGGCTTCTTTACCAGTCATGCACGAATTATGATTGATGTGATCCCACCCCCGATCAGATAATAGATTTCACTAGAAACGTCTTTATTCTCAAGACTGCTCATTTAGAAAATGACATACACGTGACGCAGCATAGCTTTTTGTTTTAAAAGCACGCATTCAGCTAACTCTCGAACAGGAGTTTGCTTGATGATTAATGGAATTAAAATTAATTTAACTTACTTTGATTCCGAATATTTGTGAAGATAACATACTTTTGACAGATCTTGAAACAGACAGACAGACATATCGACAGGAACAGTGGTGTGTGTCATTCCAGATTACTGATATTACCGCAAGATTGCGACTGAATCAGGGCATGACACGTCAATCATGGATTCCTGTCTCAACAGGGTAGTAATTTCCTGTTGGCTTCATTTTTCAGTAGACGGACAAAGCATCAAGACGTGACAAACGCGTACTTTAATTTTAACTTGATTTTTGACTGAGCCTGAAGAGAAAAGGACAGAGTGACTTCCAAACATGGGCGTCATACTGAAGCTAAACAGTTTTTCTGGTTAATTTTCAAATTAAGTAACTCGTCGACTCTCACAGATGTTGAGACCAACCGAGAAAGACGGCCACGCGCTCCTTAGCACTTGCCTGAAAAAACCCAAGGGACAATCAGAGACTTCATCTTCAGAAGATCAGAAATGAGATCCAACCGAATGGAATCGAAGATCCAACAGAATGGATCCAACAGTCTTGAGTGGTTTAAGCAAACTTCTTACTTTACTTTGTTGGCGCTTAAAAAACAGCATAAATTTATGACGTCACTGGTGAAATGTCTGCGCATGTCAATGCTTGCAAGGCACAGAATTTCGGCCACGTTGAGGTAAGTGTTTTTGTTTATTGTGCTCGTTTTTTTTTTCAGTTCATCTATGACACTTAGACACAAGTTCAGTGTTTAATCTCCGGATACATCTCAACATATTTGAGAACTAGGCCTACCCTCTGCAAGAAAACAGCATAATACAAGCCAAGTGTTACAAAATATGTATCTAAATACCCATGTTTTCAACAACAGTTTTGAAGTTTAACACTTTATTTCAGATGGATAAGCAGCTACAAAAAGAAGTTGAGGTGAGCCATAGAAATGCTTCGCTACTGATGAATGCTTTACTGTTACTTCTAACCATGTTTGTCCTGCCTGGAGAACTTGGAACATTGCTTTTTTGCACATACGTTTGTTTGCAACGAGTTTCAGACGTTGTACCAGTTTGCCATTTTTTGTGTCCAAATCAAATATTTTTTCAACCTGCCATAGAGCTAAAAACGAACTCCCTACAGTACGATAAGTTATATCAGCCTAACGAGATCTCATAAGAACAATTCAACTTTGTCTTGTAGGCTGAGGCCACACAAATAAGACTACATGTCACAAGGTAAGATTAGAAATTTACAAGGCTTTGGAATCCTGTAACACGTTGTACATGTATTGCTACCGGGTTAGATGAAACGTTTTCGTCTATCGGTAAGAATTGTAGACGAAATAAAAACCAATAGATATCCCTGTGCTGGCCTTGTAAAACCCAAAAGTGCTCCTGGGTGTGACTGTTAGATATTTCACTCAATAACATCTCCTGGCCTTCCTTATTCGCAACTGATAGAAAGCTCCACAGTGTAAGATAAACTAAATTTGTGAAACTCGTTACATAAGATTAAAGGCAATAATGCACGTGGAGGTCTTGAGCCACAACATCAACACCATAATAGTATCGTACACACCGTACCAATATGATGATATCTCTTTCTTGCAGTGAGCAAACCTCCCCCATCCTCCAAGTTTTGGTAAGCGGTGAATTAATTGTACAATGTCTTTGCACTTGTGTGGCACTATCGCGGCATCTGGCAGCATAACAGTCCTTAATATCCCTTTTGGGTTTCTTTAGAACGAGATGCATTTAATAGGGAGGAGTGTTATCGCATCTCACCAACAACGCAGGTATGCCTTGTCTAATTTCTTCTTTAAATGTAATGAATATAGGCATACACGCATTATATACCTACGGATTAAAGATGTGCCTATTCGTTTGCCCAAGAATAACTTTTCACCCTTTCACCACATTTACACATGTTATAAGATGTAATCATCATCCCCACCTCAGCTGAATACCTGACAGGCTCTGTTTCCCCTTGGTACTCAGCTACATTAAAACTGTAAACATTATCGCTGAGTGCCAACATATCACTTGCGCGATGGGATACAACCTTTCTCTATCAAAAACTGTAGTAAAAACAATGAACTCCTTGCTGTGTCAGTTTCCTCGTTCCTGTTAACGTTAGGCATGGCACTGGTGTAATGCTGGCTATAAATCATTAATCCTTTGGTAAAACGTACCCTATACCATCCTGCAAACAAGTTCCAAGTCAAAGCACTAAGCACCCTGTACTGTTGATTGGATCCATGCGTTTGCATGGATGAGACCAACAATACAATAATAAAAATACAATAAAAACGTTCGCTGCCTAAAAATTTCAAAAAGAACATGAGCTTTCGGCTGTCGATCTACAGCCTTCGACGAATAAAAAATGGAATGCAAAATGATAAAATATATGCAAGAAAAGGCGAAATAAAAATAAGAAGAACAAAAGCAAAGTAAAAATTTTCATCTCGCCTTTCTTACATATATTTTACAATTTTGAATTCCATTTTTTATCCGTCGAAGGCTGTAGATCGACAGCCGAAAGCTCATGTTCTTTTTGAAATTTTTAGCCAGCGAACGTTTTAATTGTATTTTTATTGTGTCATCCTGGCTGCGTTTCAATCTTCAACAACACAATAGCATATCTTTCCACCAACAATTGCCCTCTTTTAGACTTGTGCCATTACCTCTTTACCTTTGCATCAGTTGACCACAATGTTTCATCTCTGCTTTCATAATAATCATTTACACTTCTAATTCCTCTCAGGGAAGATGCAAGAATCTTTTCAAGGCTCCAGGTACGCAGAAAATATTTTTCACATTACCTCCTCTTGTGTGCGCCTCTCCTCTTGTTTGTTGTAACGTGCTTGAACCAAATATTTGCTTTCTTTGCTGTACATTTCCAGAAAGCTCAACACTCACTGGAGCTAATTGAAACTTTATCTTTCAGAGGGAGTCCTTTGCCATCCGACTTAAAATACTCATGAATGACCAAACCAGAGGTGAGTAATACCTGTGGTAGTGCCTACTTACACCACATTGTGTACCAAAACAATGCATCCAAACATTTACCAGGAAGTTCGTAGATACCAATCAAACAAGAGTATTTTCCCCTTCCCTGCTCAAGTGACAATCAATGATACATCAAATGTCTGCTATCGCCAACACAGTTGTGGCCCCAACATTCAAACACAGGTGTGGCAATATATTTGCCCGAGTGGTACCACGTTACACTTTTTCTTGTATTTTGCTTTCCTCCACCGGGTTCTTCCTGATCAGGTGATGATCCTTTTTTTGCTTCATTTCTTCATGCCTTCTTCCACCTTGTTGCTGCTGAAATTCTTCCAAGCAATGGGGCAATCTATAAGTAGAATTTACACTTATATCAAAAATTGTCCTCAGATACAATCTTTCGTAAGGCTGACAAAGAAATGCCCACATTCCTTAAACGAGGAGAGGAAAGGGAATGAGTCTGTAATATTGAAAGGTTACCAAAAAATAGCACACGAATGTTGCAAAGTCAGAGAGAAAGTAAGATAATATGCACGAGCTTGTCCTATCAAAAACATGGCAGTATTACTGAATTGCACACAGTCTTCAATTAGAAGGATTAGTTTTTCAATCCAGTCACTGTGTTTCATCTATTTCGGCTGACCCATTTAGCTGAAACTAATAACTTGAATTAATCTCAGTCAGGTCAATATTCCCATGGCAACATGAGCAGATAGAATATATTTAAAGTAGTTTTTTTTTTTCCCGTGGACACAATGTTTTGAGCCAAATGGTTGTTTTTCATTCTCTACTTGCACAAATCCCACAATACACTTCTTTTACCCCCCCCCCCCCCAAAAAAAAATGTTGCATCATCATTCTTTGCAATTTCTCCTAGGACATGAAGATGTTCCAAGAGAAATCTAAAACAATGCCTATGCAAATTTTTGGGGGGTAAAAGAGGTGTATTATGGGATTTGTGCAAGTAAAGAATTTACCTTCTTACCATGCCAACTAACCAACAACCGTTCAAGTTACTTTTTCGTCCCAGTTATTACAGGAGGGAAATGAAATTACACGTTCAATGAAATGCAATAATCACAAAATTTAGATGTCCAGAATACATTGAGGTTTGAGAAACGCTGGAAAACCGAAAAAACGGAAAACATAGCAACCAAACAACCAATCAACAAATACACAAACAAGAAACAAACAAATTTAAATAAGAAGCAAATACTTGAGGAAATATTGAATTGAATTTAGAACTCATTAGCTAATTTTACTTAATTTGCAGGTGCGCTATCACCGGGTTGACGAAGGCCACAAAAGGGACAGTTTATTTAAAAGTTAAAAAGTTTACCATATTTAAAAGTCGTTAAGTTGTTTACGAAATACATTAATACATTGTTGGTTTACAAATGTTCATTATGTACAGAGAATGTATAACGAGGAGGATATTAACTAACCTTTGGTGTAAATCATAATTCATAAATCATAAGTATTGAAGTCATGAGAAACAAAAGAAAAAAAATAATAAAGGAAGTTAATACAAACAAACATTGGCGCCTTTTCCTTTTTTGTTAAAGTGTAACTAACCCTCCAAAATGTTCTCACAGCGCTCGAAACCCAGTCAAATGTCTCTCGTGTGCTTTCAGCCCAGTTCCTTTGATGACGTCACAAGAAGCCCGACCCAGATCGCACTTTGCGCAGTCGTGGGCATAGAAATTACAACTTCAAATGCCTGTAAAAAAGCGGGGATTTTATCAATCGAGATAATTTTTTCGCTGAAGTAATTGGGAAAACTAGCATATTTTATGAAAGGGGGGAAAAATTGAGGGGTTAGTTGCACTTTAAAAAAAGAGTCATGTAAAGTTCACTCTGACCGCTTACGAAACAAACATTCGTTCGAAATTCGCAGAGTTTTCCTCTAAAAACAAAGACTTTCACTCCAAGTAGCCGAAATAACGTTCAAGTTCTTCTGTTAACGGTTGATGCTTGTTATATAGTGGAATCAGCCCGCATATTTCACTCGCATTTTATCCCTATTCTAAATCTGAAGTCTGCAGACCGCAAAATTTGTAGTAATGTTCCACACGGATGACAACTTTCTAGACCCAGAAGGGAAAAAATAACATTTATCTTACTAAACCTCGACCAATCCGTTTTTATTTTTCGCTGGCGACCCCTCCATTGCTAAAATCACCAGGTATCACCCATATGCTAGCAGTTTTGCCATGTCATTGTTTTACAACTGTTAAGTCTTCTAAAAAACAACGTGCATGCTGAATACCTATTCTGACTGCCGTGGCAGTTATGGCCTACAGCCCAGAATAACAGTCCAAAGGAACGAAACGCATTGAATCAATTTCCGTTCCAAAGTCTAAGGTTCGAGAACTTAATAATAGAAATTGATACCGCTGTTTTAGTGTCAACAGCTTGAGTCATGCAGTTGCAAATCAGTTTGATGCATAATAGAACAAAGACATTAAACATGACATGTTTGTTTTAAGGGTCACCGACCAAGTTCATCAAAACAGGGCTTACACACGTAAGCTAGTCGTTGTCAACTGCAGAAATATCTGCTTTCTTTGTTTTAATTTCCGTAATAGAATCAACTGCGAGTCAGATGCACGTAATCAGACCAAAATGTCGTTGGTACACCGAAACAGCTTTGGCAATTAAATCCTTGTGGCTTGACCTAAACACCGCCGCAGCCCAGCCATTTCCTCGAAAAATAATACAAAGCATGTTATTGGGCAATTTTGGCCCCTCCTCCGTAACCTCGATCTAAGGCTATTACTACCGTCATTGTTGTCTGCCTTCCAAATATGACTCATGGTTAGTCAACGGGACAGAGCGTGTTACTAGTGCATGAATTCAACCGTAAACATATTTATTTGGTCACCACGCTAGCAGCCCTACAACGTTATGAAGTTTTTGTATATAGGAGCATCAAGTACTTCCATTTATACGACGGTATCAAGAAAAAGAAAACGAAAAAAGAGAATCTATACCAACTTGGAGGAAAAAGAGTGAGCCAACTTGCTGCTATTAATAGTAACAATATTGTTGTAAAATGTTCTGTATTTCAAATGTGGCCACCATTATTCCCGTTTTCCTTGTTCAGTAACATCTACATTGGCATGAGATCGTATTGCATTTACTGACTCAAGAAATTTGAGAGAGGGATAGTTCAACATAGGTAAGTTTAGATTATATTTTACACTTTTTTTTATCTGAAGAGCAGGCTTAAGCTTCCCACAAAACAAGATTTAAACGAAAGTAGCAGTCTGTCTTATTGACCAAGCGTATGACGAGGATGTCTGCATATTGGTCGAGTTCTTTTCTTACGTGTATATGGACCAAGAACTAATCGAAGTCTATAAACAAACAAACAAGAACCAGGCCAGTATCTAGCCATCTTGACCGAACAAGCTTAGCCAGTGACGGATATATTGCACGAAGAGCATCACTTTCTTGCGGGACACAGCGGGCAATCCCTGGCGGGTACGATAACCCCGTCTCGCGCGGCCAAGTTAGCCAATCAGAGCAAAGTGTAAATATATATGTGTATATATATATTTCTTTTAAGTTAATCTTTCTCGCTGGCGGAGCTAGCCATATTACAGTATTACATATTACAATATTACAGATCCAAACGTACGCGATGAAGGAATGTCTGGGCACGTCTGTTTGGCATCAGACAGTCGTGGTTTCAGTAAAGCAACAAATCCCCGCCCACCTCTCCCCCTTGCAAAACAGAGGTTAAGCCAGCGGTGGTAAAAGAAGCAACAAAGGGATATTCCTTCGTTTAAGCTACGGTGAGTGAGAAGTTCATATTCCATCTAATTTAAGACCTTTTTACGGCCATCCACTGGGTTCAACAGGACTTGGTAATTGGTAATTATGGTAATTCTTTCTTTCCTTCGTGGTATATTTTGAAAACGAACACAGGAAAACGTATTTGAAACAGCTTGACTGACATAATTCTGATTGTTCTATATATCTTTGCTTGACGATAAACGAAACAAAGAGTTTTCTTCAGTTCATACCAAACGTTCTGACAGTAATGTGGTATACACCAACTGACTTTTGAGAATGAGTGTTATTTATTTTCTCGTGCTTTGGTTTGCAGAACATTTCTAGTTGAAATGGACACGCAGCCCGCTGCAGGAGTAACACGAGGCACTGCGGTAAGGATATCCAGTAAAAGCAATTTTCTTCATGTTTTATTTCAAATCAAAGAAAAGAGAACGTTCATTAGCCTATGTACTTCCACTTTTGCAGGAACTACTTCGTTATGATATGTTATTTATACTTCTAAATTTTGAACATGGATCCTTCATGTTCGTCTGGAACTACCTCTTTATTGATGGAGAGCAAGGATTTATTCAGTGTTCAATGGTATTTATCATATTCAACGAAGAAAGTGGGTCAGTAAATCAAAATGTTACTATCTATTTAATTATAAGATTTCAGTTACTGTAGATAGTTGGATTACATACTTCTACTATGAGAAGTCTATTATGTTTATTTGAAATATTTCTTTCTTTCAGTATAAGTCGCATGTAAGAGCGCTGCTACGCGCATCAACCACTATAAACATTCAACATTTAACTTTTTCTGTCATCAAAACACGAGCAAAGGTCAAACGTCACGCCGTTTTCAAAATAGCCTATTCCTTTCAAGTTTCAGCTAATCAGAAATTTGTTTTTGATTGCCTAAAAGGCAATGTTTGTAGTCCTTTTAAAAATTATTTTAATTTTTTAACCCACGATTTTAATACGAGGAACAGCGGGACCACCATTGCTCTGCCGAAAGTGAAACTTGACTTTGCTCGAAAAAGTTTTTACTTGTTGGGCGCTTCAGCTTTTAATTCTTTACCTTTAAAAATCAAGCAAATTAGCAGTAGGGTACTATTGAGTCTTCAGATCAATTTTATGTATAGTGTAGTTGATAATTTACGAAGTCATTCTTAACTTATTTTAGTTTTTATCCTTATATTATGTTATTTAGACAGGACCCCTTTGATAACAGTACTCTTGCACTGAAGGGCTATCCTGTATAAATATTCGTTATTATTATTATTATTATTATTATTATTATTATTATTATTATTACCTAGTATCTCTCATTACTTGTTTATCAAAACATCTTCTGTATAGAAATATTTTATAAAAAAGCAAAAATTAGAAAGAGACATAAAGTCAGCTTTACTTTCATTTCCTCATCACGTTACTTTCTTAACCAAGCCTAATGCATGTCAATAATAATTAATTATAAGTACAATCACACAGTTTAACCAAGTTCAAAGCACTTTCTCCTAATATGTTATTTTGTTGTTGAGGTGGTTGAGGTATTTTTTATTTTTGACTATACACAGAGAAAACCGAGGCCAGGACAACCATGGCCAAGGATGGCTTGGAATGCCATGGGTAGGTCATTTATATGTTTGCTTCTCCCAAATTCAACTGATGATCCTTCCACTAATAGGAAGACAAAAAAGGGTGTGTCAAATGCAACAAACGGTCTATTTCCTCTCATCGCCTTTAAATTGAAGAGTTGTAGTCATTTCCAGTTGTTACAAAGAAAGAAAAAATTATCCTGACGACCCAAAATTTGTGATGATTCAAGATGATGTGAATGCTCCTAAATTTGCTTCAAATGCATGTGCCTCGGTATATTACAAAGTGCAATCAAGTGGCTTCAAAATGAGGTTTCTTAGAGGATTGGCTATGTCCCCTTGCCAATTAATTTCAAAAGCATCTCAAAGACCTCATCTTAAAGACCTTTTCAAAAGATGGTATATCATTCAACTAAATATGAAAAACCAGGAAGATTACGACTGTAGCTGTTAAACATATAAAGAGCGGTCGTTAATGTGAAACTAAAATTTGCCCATCAAGACCTGACAAAGATGGTCGTTGAAAACAAAACATATAAACCTCTTTTAAATATTTGGTTTATTTCTTTCGTTTTTCAGTAACTATCCTCCCATTAGTTAATAGTCCAAAAGCCTTTCACTATTGCTATTCGCATTCTTAGAAATGAACCTTTTTATTCTCTCTTTTCACAGATACCTGATGAACTTTAGAGAGCACAATCAAGGAGAACTATTTATTAGTCATTATTACTTTAAAGGAACTATTTATTAGAGATGAGGGTAAATTATACTGGAACGATGATTCGAATATTACTGTAAGACGATCAAGATTAAAATTTTAAAAAAATCTAACAAAATTTAAGGAAGAACCAAGTTGTATATTATTTCGTTTTCTTTTGTTATTTGAAATCTACTATATAACCACTGTCAATGTTCTCATAATTGTTACCAAGGCTATAAGCCACTATTTAATGATGTTAACCCATCGCTTCAAGAGGGACTGTCAACAGTGCTGATTCCACTGAGTTACAGAGGCTATGCCGATCTAGTTTAACTTCCGGATAATTGCCTGTTTTCTTTAATTATAAGCTGTAACCTTAAAAAAAATGAAATATTAATTTCCTGATAAAAAATCAGCTAAGTAAATACAACTGACTGGCGTGACAGAATAAACGTTCACCAATGTGATATGTTTCAATCTTGTCCACAGAGTTTGCTAGTGATCCTTTGACGTTATTCTACAGTTTTAGATCGTTAGTAGAAGTTAAGTTCTCTTTAAGTAACAGTTTCGATGAAATGCAAATTGCACCAAATAGCGTGACTAAGCCTCGTGACGACACAAATGAGTTCCAAGTTTCCGTTTTCCTTTATTGCTTTGATGATCCGCTGATCATGTAGTAAGGTTTTAAAATAAAGGACGAAACAAGTAAACAGATTTAGTGAGTTTGGTGGATTTAAAACGTCTGGTTCATCTCAGACGTTCACTGAAAACCTGTGACGCTGAACCTCGGATATCGTGATACAAACGGCACTGACCCCGTCCCTTGAGTAGCTTTGTCATCATATTCAAGATGGCGGATCAACGATCAATCAATCAATCAATCAATCAATCCTTTATTTGTTAGAGCAGGTTTATAATTACAAGATTGAATGAACAATATTGAATCGGCAGCCAAAAGGCTGATGTTGACCTGCTTATAATAGTAAAATAACTAAGATAACGATGCTGTTGGACGATAGAATCGGTGCAAAGAAGACTGCTTTTAAGGCCATTAAGCCCTCGGATAGAGATATCATGAAGGAACGTACCACATCCGCTATTTTTATACATTCCTTCAAGCAGTGCAAAAGAGGGGTTTATTTAACGAAAATATTTTTCATCAACAATGAGTGACAGTGCGTCAAGGCACGTTGCTACGCAATAACAATGGAACAGCAGGAGTTACCTACTTAAAATGGAGTTTGGTATCTTTTTCATTCCCTCTCTGGACAAAATGAACTCATATAGCTTATGGCTGCTTTCGATACGCACCCCAACACACTTTATTATACAGGTGTTTCCACTTGGTTCAAATCAACACTATGCTTCAAAAGTGAAGTCAGTTATTTTCAAAACATCGTTAAGTTATTTTGCTATCTTGGTTAAAGGTCGCACAAATGTGTGATTAGTGAACGGTGTCTAGATCATGCGAAATCGTTCATGCAGATTGGTTTTCATTTCAGTAAATAATAGGAAAACATAATTCAAGGTCACATAGAACATCAACTGGGTTCCTCCGAACAGCAGGCATGAAACTAAAGCCAATTTTCACAATTTTGTTTCATGAATTTCCTTTTTCAGTTCCTCTCAAAGTAATGGCTGCACTTCATACAAATTCCAAACATCTGCAAGACTCTCCCAGGTAGTACCTTATTAGACAAATGAAAAAAACTAGTACATCCGCTTGAGACTAGGAGGTCATCTTTTTAAGCCAGGGCCAACCAATGGAATCAGTGGGCGTTCTAAGTTTGTTTGACAGATTGAATGTCTGAGAAACACTTGAATCACTTAACACTATAGATGCCTAACCCAAATTCGATTCCCAGAGTGCAAATTGTGTAAATTCTAAAGCCATAGAGAGCCCACCGTAGTGGCAGAAGTGGTGCTTAAAGTCCACAAACTGGCGTTTAAATCGATCGTAAGACGTTGGCTAGAGTATAGTGAAGCTGAATTACCGTGCTCAGAAATCGGCCACGAGTTGAAGGGAACACAATGTCTGACAGGATTATATTCTTTGCGACAATCATGGACAATGAAAATGGTCATCACAACGCCGGTCTCCTTCAGGAACAGGAACAGGAACAGGAACGAAATAAGTTCTTCGCTCAGTTAACAAATCCTTCAGAAGAGTGAACATGATGGAAGAGGAGTATGTTATATGGTCTATTTTGTCACAAAAGGTATGTATATGCAAAACAGATCTACCTGATTTGATATTCCGAAAATGAAACTTGGCAGAGCGCTGCATCTTCAAAGACTGGGAACAACATCTCTCAAAAACTACAAGGTGCGTAATCAGTTGCTTCACAAAGGAAGTCCCGTTTGTCACAGCTGGTGCGTCGAAGAAAGCAAAGTTAGTTCTGCTCCTTTTAAGTTTCATCTTGGTACGTATAGCTTAAGTACATATGCGGATGAAAACCAAAATTGCGATGCAATTCAGACTGCCAGATTTCTACTGAAAACTAATTGTATTTCCATTACCAATAGCATGAGGTGTATTACAATTTAAGCAAAAACAAAAAGTATGCACCTCATGAAAACCACGTTTCCTTCACAAAAGTACTAAACGAGAATGTTTCTAATATTCCTAATTTCCAATTCGCTCTTTTCTCTCATGACAACTTTCTCAATTGGAAAAATGCTTGTTTTTGTCTTAAAGGAAGGCGGCGAAAACGAAACGTGGTCAGCACAGCTAAAATTGAAGGACTCGAAGCGTCTTCGAGGGCTGATGTAAGTACACATTTAAAGTGCATTTATTCGTCGAAATGCTTTCATCATGATTGTTTCCGTACGCTCGTTCGTCGGTTTTCTGCCTCCTTAATTTGTTCTGAAATGATCTTCTGCAAGGACACCTACACCAGGCTTACGATATGCTGATTCTTTGGCGTTATATATATATATATATCATATAAATAACACATTCTTTTAATTTAGCCCAACAATTTGAATTCATCAGCGCCAAAGATGTTCATAGTCCTGTTTTTCGTTATTGCACTGGAAGGGCAAAATGAGAGAATCTACATTATGGTCGTGATCAGGTATAGTTATGAGCTTAAACTACCTTTTGTTGTTGGATGCACATTAAGCGCCATTAAAAGGTCAATGTATACACGTAGTAGCTAATTCACATGATTTCACTTTGTATACTATGTTTTTTCTTTATGTATATGCTCCGATCGATCTCTTGCTTTCTAAATAACACGAAAAACACATCAACACAAGTAATTATTGAACTTATAAAACTGACCGCAAGCTTTGTTATCACGTGTTAGTAAAACTTTGTTTCAAAATATTGAGGTCAAAGTTTGTATTAGTTTCGGTATGACCACTTCCTAATCACTTCACATAACCCGTCACACTTCTTGGTTATATTGTGCACAGCAACAAAATTGAAGCTAGTTCTTAATAACATTTTAAGCTACTTAAATTTAAGTTGCATGCTTAAGTATAAAAGCGTATTGTAGTCTTATTTATACTTGTCAAAAAATCAAATATTAACACAGTCTTCAGTTCTAATTTAGACAATTACGTACGATGATTTTAGAACATCCGCCGGCTCCAGTGGAGTCTGTTATGTTATTGTTTTGTTTAGTAGTTTCATTTAATACCACTGAAAAGAGTTTCTGACGTACGTTTTTACTCCTTCACACAGACTGATACAAGAACGACCAGGACTCCAGGCACATGTACGTATATTTGTATGTTTCTTTAAAATATGTACTAATCTATACTTACATAAGTAAACTGTGGAATTTGTCCATTGTTGCTGTCCATTGTTGCATACCACAGAATGCATTATGTTATAGGCATGTCATGTGACCACAGTGTTACCACATGAAAGGAGCCTTGAGCTTTGTTTTATGCAGTTAAATCTTTGTAAGAATCTAGGCGGTATAATTCATGTTTATCATCGAGACAAGAATGTCTAAAATCTTATAACTAAACATGACGTCGTGAGATTGATTTTATGAAACACAATCTTCTTAATATTCAGGCATTTCATATTGGACACTAGAATGTCTTAGACAGTTATAACTTTGCTCGACAAAAAGTTTTTATTACGTATTAAATTAACAAAACAGGAAAAAGGTTACAAGTTTAACTGTGTAACAACGGTTTCCTCGAATCCCTAAAATTTCCATTCAATTGTATAGCCTTTGGTAAAATTGGGAAGAAGATGATTACAACACAAATATCACGACAACGCTGTGATTGTGACAACTGTTGTTGCTGGTTAATAGTCACAGTGGCTGTACAAGCAAATGCAGTAACATTTGGTACTAAAAGATACACATTTTTTTTCCACAGATACCCGATGCCCTTTAGACATTGTGTTAAAAGTTATCTATTGTCTAAGTATTTATTTTTTCAATCAGGTTTCTGTTGTAATTTGACCCATTACTAATAAAAATTAATGTCCTTTGTTTTGAGATGTGATGTACTTGTGGAACTGGAACCCACAGTGTTCCTCGCTAATTGTATAAAACATTACTTGCAGTATAATCGCAGAGCTGTTAAATAGTAGCTGTAGTGATTGAGTTAGCTCTAACACCCACACTAGCTGTAGTAGATAAGTAGCAGTAGATGTAGTACTGTAGTAGCTACAGTTCCTGTAGTAGCTACTACTAAATCTACTACAGGCTCTACAGATACTACAGATACTGCAGCGACTACAAGTACTAGAGCTGCTAAAGATACTACAGATATTACACTACTACAGCTACTACAGATACTACAGATATTAACTGCTACAGATACCACACGACTACAGCTACTACAGATACTACAGACACTACACAGCCACAGCTACTACAGTTACTACAGATACTACAGTTATTACTTGTAGTGCCTGCAAGAGCTGTAGTATCTGTAAAACCTGAAGTAGCTGTAGTAGCTGAGCAGTGGTATCTGTAGTATCTGTAGAACTGTTGAAGCTGTAGTAGATATGGAGCTGTAGTAACTGTAGTAAATATAGTGGCTGTAATAGCTGTAGTAGCTTTAGTACTTGTAGCAGCTGTAACAGTGTAGTTAGTGTAGCAGCTGTAACTGAAGTAGCTGAAGTACTATAGCAGCTACAGTAGCTGAAGTAGCTGTAGTAGCAGTAGATGTAGTAATGTAGTTACTACACCTACTACAGGCTCTACACCTACTCCAAGCTCTACAGATACTACAGCTCCTAAAGATACTACAGGTACAACATATACTACTGCTACTAGTGATATTATATTACTACAGCTATTTCACTACTACAGCTACTACACCACTACAGCTACTACACCACTACAGCTGCTACACTACTACAGCTACTACACTACTACAGCTACTACACTACTACAGCTACTACACTACTACAGCTACTACACTACTACAGCTACTACACTACTACAGCTGCTACACTACTACATGTCAGATGAATGGATGACGGGCGAATCCCCAAAGACTTCATGTACGGAGAGCTTGCCACTGGTTCCAGACCTGCAGGAAGGCCCATCCTATGATTCAAGGATGTCTGCAAACGAGACATGAGGGCAGGAACATTGATCCAGCAGGCTGGGAGGCAGTGGCTGAAGACTACAGTTTTTGGGAGAAGTACCGTGAAGGCATGCGTTCTGAGGAGAGAGGAGCTGAGAGAACAGCAGTGGGAAGAGAGGAGAGAGTTCAGACAGTAGAAGCCCCCAAAGCCAGGCACAACTTTCACCTGCGGCAACTGCAACAGAGCCTGCCTATAACAGCAGGCGCTGCATCTCAACCACTAACTAAATCATGGCACAGAGTTCTATCGTCTCCCGAGACAGACACACGCCAACTACAGCTACTACAGATACTACCGCTACTACAGCTACTACAGCTACTGCAGCTACTACAGATGCTAAACGACTACAGGTACTACAGATACTACAACTACTTCAGATACTACACCTATTACTTGTAGCACCTGCAGGAGCTGTAGTATCTGTAAAACCTGAAGAAGCTGTAGTAGCAGTAGTAGTTGTAGTATCTGTAGAACTGTTGGAGCTGTAGTAATTATGTAGTTGTAGTAACAGTAGTAAATGTAGTAGCACTAAAGATACCACACCGTGTACTGCAACTACTACAGACTACAGTTACTACAAATACTACAGATTCCACAGCTACTACAAATAGTACGGTTACTAAGGATACTACAGTTACTACAGTAACTAGGTACTAGTTACTACAGTTACTACAGATACTACAACTACTTCAGATACTACAACTGTTAGATTCCACAGCTACTACAAATACTACAGTTACTACGGATACTACAGCTACTTCAGCTACTACAGTTATTACAGTTACTACAAATACTACAGTTACTACAGTTACTGCAGTTACTACAGTTACTACAGTTACTACAGTTACTACAGTTACTACAGTTACTACAGTTACTACAGTTACTACAGATACCACAGTTACTACACTACCACAGCTACTTCAGATACCACCGCTTACTACAGATACTACAGTTATGACAGATACTACACTACATCAGTATTCCTCGCATATTTAGTGACTTTTTTATTTTATTGTTGTTTCCATCGGTTCCAAATTGTTTATCAGTAGTGGAAGGAACTTTTTTTGAAAACAGTGCCAAGATATTTTGCCATCTTCGTCAAAGATGACATTAAAGAACGAGCCGAAACTGTCATTCGGTGAAAATCTAGAAATAATATTGATTAAAGCAACAATGTGAACTTTTTTTCAAAAAGAGGTCAAAAAATGGAAATATCCAAGTTGTTGAACACAAGACATCAACGTCAAAATAGCCCCAAAAGTTAACAAAAACACATCTTCAAAAGGCCTCCCGGTCTGGATACGATTAAACGTACTGATATTTCGAACATTGAGTTCTCATTTTTCATAGCAAATACGGTAAAGAACAAAAGTAATTTTGACAAGAATACTCTTATTCATGTCTTACTTATTTATATAATTCTGTTCAACTCATCTGGTATTTAACAAATACAGAAGCCTCAGCCGTCACTGTGATAAAACACGACGGGCATTTGAGAACACGAGGGAATATGTAGAAAACACTCGCCTGCGGCTCGTGTTTTCTACATTTCTCGAGTGTTCTCAAATGTCCGGAGTGTTTTATCACAATAAAATACACGGCTTAGGCTTCTTCATTTGCTTTATGACATAGAAGTAATGTCTCGAAAAACATTGAAACATGCTTTTTCTAACGGCTCGTGATTTACAGGCTTTTCGAGTGTTCTCCCAACATCCCAAGTGGTTTATTGCGTCGGTAAACCCATAGAAAGAGTGGTTTATCGCTTTTATGAAATAACTATGGAACTAGACGCTTTGCTGCGTATACCCAGGCAGTCGTTATACTGAGAAGCAATAGCTATATTGCAATTGAGCTGAGTGTTCTGCATTTGAAGTTGTACGAAATTCAATCGAATTGAAGTGCTTAAGGTATCATGGTAGGTGGATTGACAGTGTTTGGAAATCGCGCTCTTACGCCGGCGCTTTGAAAGAAAACCCCATCAACCTGTACATTTTCTGAAAGCTTAATAGTTATAGAATACAATCATATCTTTGAAATTTTCTAAAAAGTTATTGTCGCAGTGATATTAAAAGAAATACCCAGAAACAGTGGTTTGCTTAAACTGGTTCGCTTCCGCACGTGAATTATCGGAGCGGCGCGATTTACATCGGAAATGTTTTCTCACACATCACCCTCAAAAATCGTGTCTGCGATTTTCCAGATGTGGTTTGGTTTTTTTTTCTACATCCTCCTCAACTTTGATATTTTTAATGCGGACGTTTCCTTCTACAAAAGAGGCCATAACTTTGAAACGGAAGCGAAATTAAACAAAGCCCGACACGATTTTTCGAAGGAGGTATCCTAGAACATACCTGCCGATTTTCAGCCAATTCCATCGGAAGACGCGCGTAAACGAACTAAAAATGTTCGTCTTTATATGCAGTTTTATTTTATCGAGAAAAACAGGAAAAACCTTTTATGAGATTTGTATGAATAGGTGTTAAAAATCCCCTCCGCACTGACAGATGTCGGCATGGGTCATTTTACCACAACAATGGGTTATGACAACTTGAAATAAACAGACGACTAATATTCTGGTGCGGAAACCCGCGTCGCAGTGAAGTCGTACGAGAAGGGACAAACTACAAGTTAAACTGCCGTGATCTTTTACTTAAAAGATTTCGTCGGCGGCATTGGTATTATGTTGCTTAAGTTTAGGCTCCTTCGTTCTCCAGACATGTTTTGAAACCACGCCTCGTGAAGCCAAAAAACATGAAAAAGAAGAAATCTCGAGGTCTACATTGTCAACATCTACATCTGCGCTTGACTCTCTCGTTGTGGAAGTTTCGGAATCGCGTCCGTTCTACAACAATTTCGTGCGACTAGCACTTGTTGTATTTTGTCCTTTAGCTTCATTGGCGGGACTAGTGTCCTCGAGTTCCTTCAACCATTCTTCTTGGTTACAGTGCGACCCACGGTCGCTCAGAGCCAAAGATCTAGTTCGACGCTGAACCTGTGGGTTCCACCAGATTTTCGCCTCTTCGGCGGTCTCTTCGAAGACGAAAATGGCCATGAATTTTTCGTCCTGACATAAAGAAAATTTGACAAGGACGAAAGCCAACTTGCGATGAAACAACTAGATCAAGAACAGTTCGCGTGCACAAATGAAATATCACACCGAAATTCGCGTTACTTATAACAACTGGCGGTGAATTTTAATTAGAGGTGTCAACGCGCTGTAAGGGGTTAATAATATTCAAAAATTGTCTTTTTGCTTTAACTTAAAAAGTAAAAAAGCCCTTTCCCCCTTCTTTTTGCAAAATATTTATCTCAGTCTTCTCAATTTGAACAGCCAAAAAAAGGGTTTTCGCATTTTTCGTAAAAATCCACCTACCATGATACCTTAAGCTATTCTGCTTTTGATTGCATTTCTTGGAATCGATTAATAGCTTATTACTCGTTTGCAAGTCTTTAGGGTGTGAAATGAGTCAAGGTCTTTATATCAACCTATAAACGTTTCAGTCTATTTTCCTTAGCCTTTGTCGTTGTTATTTGCGTTTCTCAAGCAAGCGAGACATTTTGAATTTCATAGTTATGGCGATGCGTGACATAGACCTACGAACGCGGTTGTCGAAATCATATACTTATCTCGTGATTTTTAGCCCATTGAGAAGTTAAAGTATTAGGAAAAGTGTTTATGTAAATGCTTGTTTGTTCAGTACAGATAATCAGTCGCCTAGATAGCCAAAGTAAGTTCCAGATGTTTATAATATTTTCCGGCCGCAATGTAGGCGTACCGCGGAGGTACACCAACATGGCGGCTCCATACTGGTCTCTGTAAATTTGTGCCAAATATTTCGACGAATATCTGAGCTTGGGAAAACGCACAGACCTAAAAATTCGAGGAGTGTCATCTTTATTAATCTCCTATAATGTCACAATTTCTTAATTTTATCCACTAAATGGTTTTCGAATAAATATTTTATTGCGTCAGGTTTGCGTGACAGTGCAAGCCAAGAATTGTTTTGCTGGGGTCACTGACATACATTAGTTTCTTTCAGCTTAAATGTACGATAATTCGCTACATGAGTTTCACTCTTGTTAAGACATAACTCTGTTACAAGCAAATAACGAGAGAATATCGTTTAGTTCGAGATTTTATCTTTATTATACTTTACGAAGTTTCTCAGAGCATTTTACTTAGGTGTACTCGAACAGATGAATTCGTAAACAAATTCTCTAACCTTTCTGCTCTTATGGCTCAGACGTTCTTGAGCTCGTGCTGGGATTCTGCTTGGTTCACGATCACGTCTAAAAATACGAAGACGCTTCTGAAGATGCTTTTTATCAAGTTGAAGAGTTGATAGCTCCGGGTGATGGCTCCTTTGGTATAACATGATTCATGATTCACTCAAAATGTTCGTTCGTAAATTGATCTCTCGTAAGGCTTGCAGCGACCCGTTCCGAAAACGCTTAACGTCCTTTAGTGTTGGTCTACCTTGAACGGTGTGTTCGTTTGTATGTGATTTCATCGCCCCAGAAATCATGGAATCCGTGCTAACTTTCCTCGACGACAATCTCTGTAAATTGGATGTTATTAAAACTGGTAACGGGGAACGGGGAACGGGGAACGGGGAACGGGGAACGGGGAACGGGGAACGGGGAACGGGGAACCGGGAACGGGAGTCTGGGAACGAGTGTACAGCGGTAACCCGCCTAAGAATCCAACATGGCGGACAAAGGAAAAGAAAAGGGAACAATTTGGGGAAATGTAAGGAAGTGTTACGGTTGTAAACTTTAGTTTCTACCGGTTGTGCCTCAAAGTCCAATATGGTACTGAGAAAAACAAAGCATGAAATAGCGCCTGGGGAGAAAGTCGAATCGGTAATATCACATGCTGCCCCAATCGGTCACTACAAAATGCAGACTGCAGACCGGGTACAAAATGCAGACTAGGAACAAAATGCAGACTGCAGACTGGGTACAAAACGCAAACAGAGAATAAAGACTGTTTCCCGTCTGATACGTGACAACATGTCACCTAAAAACATACCGAGTGTCACGCAGTCGCTTTTCCGCGGTCATCTTTCACCAACATTAGCATTATTGTGGAATATTCCTTGCTCGTTTCTTCATATATTTCGTCTTTAACAAAGCGGCCAGGCCACGGGTTATTTATCCGCTGCTCACCTGATTTGCCAGCTGACTTGCCGATCTCCGAAAGACCGCCTTTCTAGCTTCCTAATGCGAAGACAGCGGACGACCCACGTGCAATGATGCTCATGTGTTATGTCACTTGTCCTCGATATCATATTGCGTGTTGCTATTTTTAAATATTGATATGACAGCTCGCGCACAAAGTGAGAAGATATGAGTAGACTATGAAGGCTTGAAATTCTATGTAAGAAAGACTGTGGCCTGACCGATTGGCGGACCTAGCTTGTGATAATACAGGATAATACCGATTCGATTTTCACCCCAGGCGCCATTTCATGCCTGGTTTATCCCAGTACCAATCGCACTCTGCTCTAACAAGAACGTAATGGGCCATGATCTGGTGGCACAGCCGGTAGAAACTCACGTTAACAACCGTAACACTTCCTCACATTTCCCCAAATTGTTCCCTTTTCTTTTCTTTTGTCCGCCACGTTCAATTTTCACGCGGGTTACCGCTGTACACTCGTTCCCAGACTCCCGTTCTCGGTTCCCCGTTCCCCATTCCTCGTTCCCCGTTACTAGTTTTAGTAACATCCCTGTAAATTCCATGTGCTGTACGCAGCACAGGTGGCGCGTGCGCTTTAGAGACCAGACGGCGATTTGTGACTGAACGCGGAAGAAAAAAAAAAAACGGACCCGAAATTTAAACCTAGGCCTCACTGCCTGGGTAAAAAGCCTGTCCATGCGAGGAAAATTTACTGTACTTTCGTGATCAAGTTCCTTATTCTCATCAAATTCATGAGACGACGCGACAATATCACAGCGATTGAAAGAATGAGAGCACAGACTCCGTCCCGGACACGAAATCCGCAAAGCAAAGCGACGAAAACATTTCATGCTAAGAAAGTTTTAAGAAAGGAAAGGAAAAGGTTATTGGTGAAAGGCAAAAAGAATATTAATTAACTCAAAAGTATTCTGACGGGGAAATGCAGGGATTCGAAAGTGGAATCGGTCATCACGAAAGTAAAAGGTTGTACAAAAGTTTGCAAGTAGTCCAAAGTTCACGTGCTTGGTGTAGTGATTCAACGCAGTGTTTAACGATGACTTTCCAAAGTTTTGTAAATGGAATAAAGGATAGTTACAGAAACTCTGTCTCTGAAATTTATTCACAATTTATTTACTTATGCTGAAGGCTACGAAGTCCGTGTTTCTCTGTATTTTGCTAAATGAAAACTATTGCTTGAAAGCTAAGCTTATGGAAACCAAATTCATTTATCGTGTTACGCATGCATGCATTGAATTTAAACTCAAAATTTTTGATAGAAAGAAATATTTTCCCTGCTTTTTTTGACAATCTAAATTGATCAGTCAAGCCCAGCTGACTCCATCCTCCACAGACCGTGGAAAGCACCGAAAAAAGGGTTTAAAACTTCCTTAATTTTAATCTCAAGCATACCCGGAGTCGGCGTAAACTTTTTGCTGTGGAAAAAACAGATAAAGCTTTATATGACGACCAACTTCTGGTCCTTTTTTTCCTTGCATATTGCTATTTTGAATGAAAATATATTCGTGTTATTGATATCTCAGCCGCTGAAAGGCACAACTGTTTATTACATTTGTTATCGCTAGAGTTCCGAGTTCTCTAATTCGCGCGTAGAGCTGCCATAGATCAGGAACCGTGGTTTACCGATACAATAGAACATAGGTTTAGCAACTCTACTGACCACTCAGAGCGTGCGTAGTATCTCAGTTGTTTTATAAACTCTGATAAAGCATGGCTTTTTGACCAATCACAGCGCGCGCAGGGTCCTATCTATATTATAAATTGTATTATACCCGTATCAAGTCTTTGGCGTATATGAATATATACTCTTGACTTGTAATTAATAATTGTGAATAATACATTTGATGAGTTTGCGTGACGGACGAGTCTATTGTTCGCTGTAAGAACTGTTGACCTCTCTATTTTTGACAAATTGGGTACTAAAAAGCTCCCAGTAGAAAAACTCAATGCAATCGATTTTGTATTTCTTTAATGCATGTCTTGAAGACAGGGCGAATTCGCATATTTTGATTGAAAGCAGTTCAGAGTTTCTTTTCTTTTCTTGAAATAGCCGGGTTTGATCAACAACCCCGGTTCAAGGCTTAACTAGGAATTTTAACCAGCATGTTACTAATTCACAGAGTATTTTAAATAAAGCTTTTCTCCGTTTTATCGCTAACTAAGCATATTGGAATTCCAACGAGAACGCAGCCTAGGAACCACACCAAGAAGGACAGTACACAGAGGACAACTTTAAACTTATAGAGGAAGTCCATTTTCAATGGCAGCAACAACATTATGGAACACTTTTTCACCGAGATCAGAAACAGTAATATTTATTATGTGTCGGTTACGTCATGAAAAATAAACTTTTAACTGTTTTCATTATCATCTTTAATCCTTTTTATTTATAATAAATCATCTCTGAACATTGAAAAAACCATCTTTGTGGTATTTCATTCTCCGCAAAGAATAGCTCATGAGTTGAATCATAGTATCTCCAATATGTCTGTGAAATCTGATAATCAAGTTAAATATTTCAGACTCATTTTTGATTCCAATTTGAACTGGAAACCATACTTACACGAATTGAGCAAGAAGGTTTCAAGAGGTATTGGTGTACTATCTAAAATTAGATATTATGTAAATAGAAACATATTACATCAATTATATTATTCAATTATCTACCCCTTCCTCACCTATGGTTTATCAGTTTGGGGCAATACTTATAGTGCTGCTCTTAAACCCTTAATAACTCTTCAAAAGAGAGCTATACGTACCATAACTTTTTCAAAACCAGATAAACATTCTGAGCCTCTTTTTAAGGAATTAGAGATCCTTAAATTAACTGATCTTGTTACCCTTCACAGTGCACTCCCCATGTATCACTATTACTATAACCTTCTTCCATCTTCCTTTGAAAATTTCTTTCAAACAGTAGCATCTGTACACTCATACAATACTAGGCTTGCTTCTAAATCAACCTTTTACATCAATATTATCAAAACAAACTATGGTAAATTCAACACTCGCTTTGCAGCTGTAAAATTTTGGAATCACCTTGACGAAAGCGTTAAACACCTCCCCCTTAAAACATTTAAGTATCGGTCCATATAAGAAGGATAGCACCACGCGGCAAGGAATGCAAAAAGGTGCTAACTTTTGTGCAATTTTGCTATTGTTGTACCATACTTCTGATTGGCTCAATCAATAAACTCTACCAAAACTTCAGATAGCTGTTTATACATTAATGCGTAACTGATCAACTATCTTCCTTTCAACAAAACCTGTTCTGAGTCTAAATACCACAGTAATCCTACGTGGGGAACATTGGAAAATTGGAAGCTTTTATTGTCTTTGTTTACGACTGTTGTGATTGGTTGAATGTTTTAACACAAAGGAAACTACCTTTCAAAATAGAGTTAAAATACATTTTATTTCATAAACCTTCTTTCCATCGGTTGATTCATTCTACGTATGAAAACACAACCGTTTTGATGTGGGGAAAGCGTATTGCCACAGAATAATGGAAAATGCTACAGTTCTTATCTGGATCATTACTTAAAAACAAAGTCAAGCTAAACATTTTACAGTCTTACTGTTCATGAGTTTTCGACTGGTATTTGTTTATTTATCTTGTTTATTTATTTATTTATTTATTTATTTATTTATCTATTCATTTAATTATTTCTTCTTTTCGTCTCTTTTTTATTGACTAATTAATTGCTTTCATCAAGCTTTAGTGCCAACCTACCTCCCTTACTTAAACATTACTTAGTTTTACTCAGCTCGATTAGCTTTATAGTTATCCTGAGTAAACATTACCTCTTTTTTGTATTAATAATTATATTGTAAAGTTTAACTTTTTTTTTTGTGCTAATAAAACTTGTTGTTGTTTATTGTACTTTCAAGAAACTGGCGCTATATCAATATTTCATTTTGTTATATAGTTTACGGTTCAAAGGGTCGTTCTTTTAATACTTGAGTTTTTTATGGGAAAGTTCATTCTCGCATGTAATTAATGTTTTCGGACGTCACACGGCGCTTCATATTACCGACATATTTCATTCTGATAGAATCTACATGTAGTGTTATCTCTTAATAACCGAGCGCGAGGGCCGCACTGTGGAATATTGGCCCGAGTTCGTGGAAGTACGGACCGAGTGCAACGAGGTCCGTGCAAAAACGACCGAGGGCCAATTTTCCTCAGTACGGCTCGAGCAAGCCAGGTTAGTGAGTAGTTTATTATATGGCACTCGGGACTTGAATTTGCCGGCTTTCGGAAGCAAAAAAATCCACGGCGTATGACCGTTTCAATGGAAATGGTCCGTATGGCACAATCCCGACCAAGAAAGAACCAATCAGAACGCTCGGAATTTACCTCAGAACTACCTTTAAATAGAGTAATGGATTATAATATTTCATGCAAAGGGAAATTCTTTGTAGGCACTATGCATTACACGTCGCAAAAATGAATGAAAATCAAAGACAAAACCTGTTCCCTACTTTTCTAAATACGCTGCATTGAAGGAACAACATAATTTATAAATGATATTTCTATTCTTTCAAATATAACCGATGATAAGCCTCTACCGAAACGGACGCCTTAGTCCAGTTTTGCAAGACTGTACTATTAGCTTAACTACAAAAGAATTGAGGTTTAACCGGCGTTACGCTGTGCTTTTCATTTTTGACGAAAAATACCGGTAAATACAATAAAACGCGAGGAATATAGTAACATGCATGTCAATATTTCACTGGCATTCCATTCAATCACCGGCCATTTTGGATTTGTTTGAGGAAAGCTCGGTCAGGGAAATCACATGCTTATCGCCGCGACGTTATCGGTTTCGAAAAGCACCGTTTTCAAAATGTTTTTTTGGTCCACACTAAAACGCACAGCCGGGGCTTTCAAGTTCCTCCGGTTTCGTGACGGATAGATGTGGACGTAGAAATAATGTGGACAGGGCCTCAGTGTATCATAACAGCTCGTTAAACGACGTTCTACTCTAAAACATATATCTTGTCAGATGTTTTGGTGTTTCGTATCGCTGTATATTTTTACAAGTTGTGCCGTATTTTGACGAGCCCGTTGGCGAGTCAAAATGTTTGAGTGTTTTCTTAGAGAATGACTGTAATTAGTAACTTTAAGTTGATCAGTGACGCGCAGGCTACAATCAGATTCATTCTTTACAAAGACTGATTTTCAAAGGCGTGAAAAGACAAGAGCGCCTGGGAAAAATCGAGAGCCGACTTTGGCATCGCGAACCGGAAAATTCTTCTCGAAAAACATCTAGTGAAACTAAAAGGGGAAACAGGCGTTACACGCATGACAAAAATTTCAGTTTCTCAGTGAAAAAAACAAAAACAAAACAAATGTACGAAATAATCTAAAAGAAGACAATAAAAGAGGTGACAAAGCCTTATTTCAGGCCGTGTAAAATGCCACATACAGATTATGTTTTCCAGTATATTTACAATACCAGTAGAAATAATAATTTCGGGATCTATTTAGAAATCTTCAGCTGATCTTCATAATTTGCTCCTAACTATCTGCTGCAGTTGAACTCGTGATTTTCGCACTAGTCCAAAAGCTTTTCGCTACACTAAAACCACGAGACTACAAATACATAAAAGTATCAACATCTGTAACTGACCTTCTCTTGAACTGCTCGATTCAGATACTTCATTAAAGGCGATAAGCACGTGAAGGATATCTATGGAACTATAGCTACGAAGTAATGTGCCGCAGGAGAGGCTCCGTACGTCCTTGATATGTCTTAATCTTACTGTACAGAGAACAAACTTAGGGAATGACGACTCTGTCTAGGAATTTTAGTAGTAACGCCTTTTTCAGTTTTCGTTTCTATCTACGTAGCGGTTACAATAGGCCAAATAAGGCGGCCCTTTTTCCTGTTTTGGAAGTGTGAGAGGCATTCAAAGCTGGTTCACTGCATGGCTGGATAGACATCAGCTTATCGCTTCCCGTCAATGCAACGTTCGGAAATCGAACAAAATCCGTGGATTGAGTTCGATCGGGTAAGGCAATCAAACGAAATCGAACACCGCACTTTCTGTGAGCTCGTTTTCCGAACCAATCGAAGTCAATCGAGCAAATCGATCCCAAGATTCAAGATTCTGTTTATTTGCCTTTTTACCTACTATATTGATTATTTATAAATATTTCAATGTATGGTGAGGTGACCTCTAGAAACCACCAGGCTTATAGTTGAGGCCACCTCGTACATAACAATACGGTCGCATAGATAGTGCTACAGTGTGCGGCTTTGCCAGTTGAACTCAATCCATTAGATATCAGCAACCGAAAATAATCGAACTCGCATATCAAACTGTGAACTAAATGGCCTCAAACCAAGCTTCCCCTTGCTCTACAAAGGACGTCCTTAGATCTATATGTCCCTTGAAGATAATGCAACATCAATGGATATAAAAATGTTTTGTCTGTGAGGTTTCCGGTGTTAGGCTGGGAGGGGGGGGGGGGGAGGGGGTCTAGTAAAGTGCGTGGAGTACAAAAATATGTCACGCTATGTCAAGTTTAAAACTATAAGACTACCAGAAGGACGTTTTAGGATAAAAACTAGAGGTAGGAACAAACGACATTTCGATCTCGCTGAAGTGATTTTCGAGTTTCAAAAGAAAGTGATTTAAATATTTTGCACATATGAAGAAAAAAACTATGACGTGAGAATTTCAAAAGCGATAAAAATACATGCAAATATGCACTAAGCGTTACTAATAATACGTGATAAAAAACTAAAATACAAAGGGCTAGATGAGACAATAAGACTATGTTTAAAACTATACAAGATACAATAAGGTGAAATATGAAATACTGCGCTTTGCACGGATGGAGTCAGACTGCTTGTTCAAAGAAGACCTTAGTTCTTTTATAAAAAGCATCTCATATCATAAATTAAGCAATCAAATTTGCTCTGGCACTTTCCTAAGATCTTAAATGTAAGATCTATGTCACTCATGTCCCTTCCATTTTGCTCTCTGACGTGTTTCCGGATCGCAGACCACTTATGTTCTTCAATACGTTGATAAAGGCGTCGGCATGTGTAGCCGACATATAATTGGCATCACACATATTAAACCGCATTACACAACGCATCGCTGATTCACGATAGGGGGGGTTCGTTTCTTGGATCCGATACGATAAACAAAATTTGACAAAATAAGAAGATTGCATTTTCAACCTACATTTCATTTCTTGCGGCCCGACCCGACAGGCCGCATTAATTAAGCCATAAAATTAAGGAAAACGTCCAGGCAATGGTTTAAAACTAGTAAATAGAAACGACTACTACAAATGCAAAAAGAAGCACCGCGGACAAACTTTGACTAGATTAAAAGGATTGCATTTTGTTTTCCATGTGGCTATTGTATCGTAAGTTGTCATTTATAAGTTTAAAATTGTTAATGACAGAAAGCACACAAAAATGATCAACATAGCGTGACCAATTAATCAGTTGCTAATTAATCAGTCTTTCATTCTGATTGGCTAGCTGCACCTTTGATGTTGGAATGTAATTTCAAATAGACCGTATAAACTAAAAGTCTAGGAACATTGACGAAACTAGGTGACTTTTTTCACGTACGGGCTGGAAACTAACTTAAGAAACCTTGCTTTAGTTGATTTTATAGCATGGGAATGCGTCCGTTGATATAGTCTGTTTATAGACTGTTATCTTGTACATGAAACATAACGTAGTCATGATAAACGTAATAATTCAAAGTGTGGCATTTGCAGTTTTCTCTATAAAAAGTACACAGTTTCTTAGACAAGGAAAAGCCATATGTAGATGGTAGAAAAAAAGAATATAAAATCGATAGTAAATCTTGGAATTAGTCCTCAAAATCATCCAAGTAACCAACCACGTCAAGTCGGCAAAGACACAGTACAAATATCTATAATCATTGCGATTTCGTCAATTATAATTTCACCCAACAATGATTTATTTTAGATAACTATTGTTATTATTCCACACGGGGGTCGCGGCTTAAATTTGTTGAGTCAGCTGCTATAAATGACCTTTTATATCGGCCACTGACTTCATCTATTAAAATCAACAAGTTCCCACCAGGTGTTGAATAGTTTCATCACATTTTCAGTAACAGAAAACGGCTATGAGCATTTGAATCTAAGATTTCAAAACTTTACTAGGCTGTCTTTCACAACGCCTAAGATAGAGAGACTCATACCAACAACAAAAAAGTCGTCTTCATTATCGTCTGAATTATTTCAATTATTACATTATGTTAATTTATGTAAGGAGAGCCCACGCGATAGACTGCAGTCACGCAGAGAGACTGCAAGTGCTCTGCGAACAAATCAGTCTAAACTAAAACCTTTGTTCTAAAGCTCACACAGGTACCTATGCAGTATCACTACAGGTGTGTCATTTTTTTAAAGCCAAAGCTAAATGACCAGCTGGCCGGTAGGTGCCAAACCTTGATCTCCACGTGAGCATAACTATGCAAAAATAACGAGTAACAGCTAGATTGTTTGTTTTCCGAGGTTCTCGGAGCGTAAATTATTTCGCAGCTCAAGAAAAGCGACTTTACGAACTGAAGATAAATAATTAACACCAAAAAAAATATACATTTTCAGACAGCAAAGAAAGCAAAAAGCGTGAGTAAGTTTCAGAATAACAAAATATGGAAAGCTTTCATGGCAGCCGTTAAGCAGTATTTATTTGCTTAACTCGACATCTCGAAAAGCAAAATTAAAGAAAAAATAGTACGTTTTGCAGCAATTAACACTTTCAATGGCAAGTCCACCGAAGCAAAATCTATTCCTCTACATAAGAGAGAGATGACAAAAAAAAAAACCACTAGATCTGCACGAATACAGAAATCGAATTAGCCGTTAAGTCATAAAATCAGTGAAGCCAAACATCAAATACAGCGGCAGAGAACTGGTCGATTCGTTATTTTAAACACAAGATGAATCAGTGATTTTTCCAGCATAACACCATCCATAACAATACAAATATAACAAGTAAAGGGCTACATAATTTCAAAATCCCGCCATAATTGTACAGAAGCCACTAGTCACTGAAATAAAGTTGTTATTGTACATACCTATAAGACACACGTCTCCGCCTGATCCTGATATGTATCATGCGCTACGTCTTTTCACCCAGCGCCACCGGAGGAAAGGAGCCGCGACAACATTCTAAGCAACCTCTCTTGTTAGACGTTATACTACTCATCATTCGCGTTCAGCGAGGACTTTCACTTTCACTGCTGGCGGAAGCAGAAATAAACAAAGCCGATAAATAAAATTTCTGAATTTTTTCTTTATTTTCCTCGAAAGGAACGGTAGCACTCTGTATTCTTAAATCATACACACCTCGAGTCTATGGCGTCCTCTTGTATTCTGTTCTGAAAGCCCACAATCCTTTGCGGCGCGACAAACCCCACGTGGATAGTTTCTCTGGCTATGAAACATCTCAAACCAGTCTTCAATTCTCAAACTATACAAACCGTTTTAACCTTATAATTAACTCTCAATTTGTAAAAATCAACATGAGTTGCCAAACCAATCACATCCTTACTGTCCTACGACTAGACTAAAGTAGACAATCGGTTTTAGCAAACTGAAGAGGTCACGTTTGTTGAATTGTCACTCAATTATATCTGAACGATTAGGCTCAGACGTTAAACATGACAGCATATACCCCAAAAGATTACTAGCACGGCTGAATTAAGAGCCGTATTTAGCTGGCTAAAGCAGCAGACATAAAATACACTAAAAAATCTTACCAAGTCTCGTGAAGAGGTCTTGGGCACGATCTGCCTCCTCCGTTCAGTACTCCCACACGTTTTTAATCTCTGCGGCTCAAGCCACGCCTTTGTTGGACAAAAAGATAACCAGTTTGACAAACGGATTTCCGCATGTACACGTATGATAGCACGACTTCCCGCCGCTGCACTCTTGGTCAATGTAGATCTGAGATACAAAATCAATAAAACAATAAATAAAAGAAAGGCAATCAAGCACGCATTTGGCATGCATATAATTTTGTTCCTCTTTTTAGAAACAGCTTTTACAAGTTCAAGCTTATCTTATCATGGGAAATACAAAGACGTTGCCATCAATTGTTAGGCTTGATAATGCTTATACCGTTAGCCATAACTATGGTGAGCCACAAAAAACATTATCGCAACATAGAGCAGCACAATGCTTCGGAATCACGATTATCAAAACTACCTAAAAAGAGAGAAAATCGCTCCCACTAAAAGCACATCTTAGACGCTACTCTAATTGAAAGACACAACTCTTTGACATTACGGGGGTCTTCTCAGAATTAAAGTTTTCTTCCTCACGAACGTTAAACGTGAGTGCTCGCTTACCGCCATTAAACTGACTAAAATGACTTAGCACTTGACCGCGCATTGATACAATGGATTGACACTATGTAGAAACCGCTCATTAAATACACCACCACGTGAACTCTGAGTGGGTCCTAAATGTTTAGACCAACGTAAAGTACAATAACCAAGAGGGCACTCCTCGACATCCTTTGATACGTACCGTACGTAACGACAAGTAAGCAAGAAGTTACCTCTAACTAGGGTCAAACGTTGAACGTCTTTCTTTATGGGCATGGGGGGAGAGTGTGTAGGCTAGATAACCAGCCGCTGTTTGGCAAGGAAGCCCGCGCCCCTCCCCCCCGGGGAGAAACGTAGACCGGACACGCGAGAGCGGCGTAATTCGAGCCTAGAAGGAGTAGGGAGGTCATCAAGTTCCTATCTGGCAGACAAAACCTTCAATCATGGGCAAAAGTGTTGACACATTTTAAAGAACAAACGCGTTCTATCGGCGTCCTTCCGTAATTGAAAAAAAAAAAACCAAACACCTTTTTGGTCGATAGCCAAACCCCCCTCTCCCCCTTTTCAATGTTGAAATACGCTCCGTGGACACTGTCACAAGGTTACAACATTGAAAAGGGGAGAGGGGGTCGAAAAGATAAAATTGGAGATTGAAAAACGCACGTGTTCAACGAAACAGGTTTTTTCCGGGGAGTATCTCAACTGCTTTTGTCCATGATTGTTGCTTTACCATTCTCTTTGAACTGCTAGTAGACAACTCCGTCTTTCTTCCTCAGTCAAACCCATAGCGATCTCATTTACGATGTAGAAACTGATTTGCCTATGTATGCAGACGATCACCAAATCCATGAGAAAGGGGAGTCTCCTTGAAGACAATCTAAAAAAAAATACCAGACTATGAATATTTGTAACAAAGGCGCAAATAAGGATAATGACCTTTACAATATTTGTTTCGAGTGGTGTAACTGAGAAATGATTGTCTGAAACTTTTAGGTGTGGCGGTAGACTGTAGCCGCAGCGTCTCCAATCATATTAGTAACATTCGCGTAAAAGCAAGCCAGAGGATTGGTGTCACGAGGAGGCTGAGGAATTGAATTCTTACTAAGGCAAAACTACTCCTTTTTAAGTCAGCCATTCTTCCCTATCTATCGGACTGTCATTTAGCCTGGCATTTTTGTAAAGCCAGTGATACTAGGAAGCTGGATAGGTTGTAAGAGAGGGCACTCAGAGCGGTTTTTGTGGCTTATGCACTATAAATGCATTATAAATTATAAATTTCTCAATAGGAAGTACTGGACTTTTTTTTCGAATTGACTTTTCACATGAATAGGTCTCAACAGTTACCGTGCCTTATGCTAATGAGGCAAAATTTTGACCCGGTATGGTCTAAGCTCTTGTAAGTGACCACCTCCCGTTAGCGACCATCGAGGCTTGGAATTTTGGGTGGTCGCTTACCGGAGTTTCGACTGTATACTAATTTTAAATTATTCTTAGGTTTTGTAACTTGTAAATAGAGTTATTTTTAAATTATACTTAGGTTTTGTAATTTCTTTTTAGGTGTCGTCTATTAGTAGAGGGGTATCCCTCGGCTAGAGCAATCCGACACGTTAATAAAGTTATTATGTTATCATTATCACTATTATTATACAGCCTCACAACCATGCGTTACATCCCCTTTGAAAACAATTGAGACTAATGGATTGCAAGCTCTCCACCTATGACAGCGGTTGAAGACTTGCTTGGCAGCCTTCGCGGCAAGGGACTGACTTACACCATCAATACTGCCAGGCGCGCCATATCAGCAGTTACTGTCCCTATACCTAAAAGGAGTTACTGTTCCTAAAATAATATGACGATTGGCAGTCATCCACTTGTTTCTAGATTTATGAAAGGTGTATGCAAGGGTTCCACACCAATTCCTCGTTACCAGTCAATCTGGGATGTACAACCTGTGTTAACCTCCCTCAGCCCTGCTGAAAAGCTTGACTTGAAATCACTCGCTCTCCAGTTGATCATGTTGATAACCTTGGTTTCTGCACAAAGGGGACAGAGTTAACATATCCTTGACATTGACGGTATGAAAGAACGGCCCAATGGATTTGAATTCCTTACGCCTTGCTCAGCAGTCTTAAAAGCCTACCAGGCTGATTCATCACTCTGTGTAGTTACTTATTTGAAGGAATACCTCAATATTTATTAGTTTCATCAAACCTTATAAACAGGTTTAAAGAAACTATTTTCAGAGGGATAAGAATTTAAGTATTCAAACCACACAGCGCAAGAGCTGTGGCAACCTCCAAAGTTAACGGTGCTTGTGTTCCTATTCATGAAATATCATCCACTGCCGGGTGGTCATCCACAAGGTGCTTTGACATGTTTCACTGTTAAACCAGTTGGGCAACCCGGTTTTGCATCTGTCATACTTCAGATTGATAGACCACAGACTGGCTTCTTAAGGACGGTGCCTACTAAATACGAAGGTTTTTGCGCCAGGTTAGGACCACGCGGAAAAAGTAGATCTTTGCAAGGGCTACTGGAATCCCCGAAGAATTGGGGTAGCCATGCATTTTTCCGACATAATTAGCCTTAAATCTCAACAAAAATGCTGACCTCAGCATTTTTCTGAAAAAAGAAGGAAAGGATATTTCTTCACAGACGTCCTTAGAATTCGCCTTTACAGACAGAAAAGCAAACACATTTATAAACATCTTGAAACTACATGGTAAATGGTAACATAAAAACCATTTTTGGTTTGTTTGTAATGGCAAAATCGTCGCAACAGCGCTTTTAGGGCCTCTGACAGCCTTCCTCTGGTTCAGCTAAAATACAGTCTAAATACCCTTTGCTCACAACCAGAAACTAATCACGTGTTGAATAAGCTTGCCACTTCCATTTCATAGCATAAAATGTAGGGGTAGCCCTGCGTTTTTTAAAGTTATTGATCTTTTTTGAAAACTTTTCCGGTGCCCGTTACATATTTTCCTGTCACCTCCCCAGTAAGTATTTGCGTATCTCGAACTTGTTTTGGGCGCACACTACGCCATCTGCAGGTACATGTTTACAGTTGGATTTCAGTATAATTTTCGACACATAACAGCTATTTTTTCAGCTGGAAGGCGTTAAAAGTTAGTGGTTAGCGATATGCTGCTATTCTGGTGTTCCTGGCTTAAGTACAGGTTCATTAAACTTGATTTGGTCACAGTGGGAAAATTTTGCTTTCATTTAAGGTGGCTCCATAGGGTAATCATTTATGGCGTTGCGTGCGCAAGTGTTATGTTTTGAATGCTGTTTTTGCATTCGCTTTCACACCTAGTCCTCTCAAACTTACTACATGTAATAAGCAAAGATTAAATAGTATTTTGCTATCATCTGTTAAAATTTTGGGATTTAGCCTTAAGTTGTAAATGCCCAAACAAAAGTGTTTTTCACTGTTTTTACGGCTTTATTTGTGATTTTCATGAATTTCCTTCGGTGAAATCTCTCAAAAGTTTTACATCACACCGCTTCCAGCGGGATACGAATTTTAAACACGAAAAAAAGTAGGGGTTGTAAAGGCAGTTTTTTCGATATTTTCAAATTTACATCCACGCATGACAGAGAACGGAAATTCCAGCTTTCTGCAGTTCTAGCTTTCAACAGCAATTATAAAGACGCCATTAAGCGTAAAGTAAAAGTTATCGAGGTGGCCACTCTATCAAACAACTCTCCCCGCTTTAATTTATTCATATCACATCGAACAAATCCACATCAGTTATACACAATTGTGCTGATTCATTAATTTGCATCTGCAGTGCCCAAAATAATCCACCGAATAAAATTCCATGGGATATGTTTGTCTAGCTTCAGTTACTTATGACGCATCAATCACGCCACGAGAGGTTGACTTCTTCTAGACTCGGTATGATTAATTAAGCAAATCGATCAAGCATTTCATTTCTAGTGAAAACATCAAAGATCAACACAGAGAAAACTAAATGGGAGAGACAAGCGAATGACAATCATTGAATCAATCAATCCAAAAAAGGCTACGAAGCTGAACCAAAGACGGAGGTTACAGTCACAAATGTGTTTTTAAACCTTCAAAACGTCACAAAGCCGCTGTGTACGCTGTGTACGCTGTGTAAATGCAAATTCAAACACATTCTTGAGTTGACTAAATCCGCAAAGTCATTACTCAAAGGAGGTCATGAGTCAATGCCTCACTTAATAACTTAAAACCACAGGACCGCTTTCCGTAGTCTGGGCTAAGTTATTAAAATTGTGAAGGTACCTAAAAGTCTGAATGGGCGTCCTACTCTTTGTATTTTTGCTTTTAGTACTATCATTTATTTGGCGGTATTGGCTATAGTAAAACAAATCTTTCATGACGTCTAAAGAAGTCCGTACACGTCCATGAAGTGTCCCACAAACACCAAAACAACGTCGATATTGCGCAAGTTCCGCGTTGTCTGCGCAGAAACCAATTCGGCCTTAACACACAAGTATATTAGGGCATTCTGTTTAGCTTAGACAACGTCGAGTGATTCTTGCGTGAACATGCATTTTTTTGTCAGTCATGCGTTACTATTTTCATCTTGTGACTCTGGGGTGTAACCGAAGACAATGCCTCATCACATGACCGAGTGAAATCCACATTCCTGAGTCACTGTTGTGTTCATTATCACTTTGATCAGTACTGAAGCCTGGTTGTCGTTTTCAAGGAACTGCGACTCGGTTTTCATTCTTTTGTGAAGAAAGGCGATTTTGCTTGGAACAGCCAAGGAAGAAAATGAATCTCAGGAGAAAAGGACTAGCCAATCTTTTGGGAATGAAAGAAGTATCAATTGCCAATTAACTGACATTGGAAAACGATATTTCCCAAACATCACTGTTGACTTCCCCCTAGAGTGCACAGGTGGTTTCACAAGGACATTCAAAAGCACTGGACAAGTACCCAAAGTAATGCATCAAGAACGACCCGTATTTTTCGATTAATATCGGTAAGTTATAGTATTGATACGTTATAACTTCCACCTACGTCTTCGGCATACCGTCGTTCGAGGAAGACCGAACTATTATCGATTACACGAGGCAGACAATGGAACACGTGATCCTACGTCACAATCTTTTCGACATTTTCTAATTCAGCAACGCAAATACTAGACAGGCTTTTGTATAGAACCTTAAAGGACATTCAGTTTAATTTTCTCCAGCTCTACTTGTTGAAAACAACAAAAAATGGAAGCGACGCCATATTCTCTTTCAGATATACAGGTGCGTGTAATTCGAACTTAAAGCCATCTTAAGTTCGCTGAAGTAGACTCAAGTAGAATTTCGCCTTGATCAAAAACAAAGGTGCGATGAACTTCCTCACACATAACCTTTCATCTACCTGAAAGTACAACGTTTAAGATAAGATGCTTTGTCTTGGGAGTGCCTCACCACAATAAAATGATTTACTATACCCACAATGTTTGACACGCTTCCTTAGACTATTTCTATCTTGCTTCTAGGACCAAACAGCTGCAATAAGGCAGCATGTTCTTCAGCAGCAGAGAGGGTACGTAAAGTTACACTGAATCTCTTATTATTGGTCTCATTTCAAGTCCAGCGCAGTTCATTTTATTGTAAGGCAGGAGCCAATAGTTCAACCAAAACTCATTTCTATTCATTGCACGTCGAAACCTGCTTAGCTTGCCTTATTGATGCAAACTACAAATCCAAAGACTTTAGTGAACGTAACAAGCTAGCACTGATTTAAAATTCTTCACCAAGTTGAAAATCACCAATCTGTTTGTTTTACACAGAAACAATTGGAATGATGTGCCCCTTCCAAGTGCATACGTGAGTATCAGACAACAAATGTGTGCTGCTTGTGTTCATTCCACACCGATCCATTAAGCCTCATTACTGTTGATCATCATTGCCTGTGTCAGGCAATGCTTCGTTATAGAGATACCTCATCAAACTAGCAAGTGATTTGCAGAGTTATAAGAATATACAATTTGTGTCTTGTTCCTAGGACGAAACTGCCATAAGAACACAGGCTCTACAACAACCACAATTAAGGTATGAACATGTTTATTACTCAGTCTTATATGATCCCTTTCACTTTGGTCGTTATTGAGACTTCCAGTCTCTATTTCAGGATGTACAATTATACCTTCCAGGTGCACCGATAACACAGCCTAGTGATTTCTGTCAAGCTTTGATATTCCACTCAAAAGAAGTTTACAAGAAGTTTCAACTTTCTACTAATCTCTCTTCGTCATATCTTACCAACATAAAATTTACCAATTTGTATATTTTACCATGAACTTTAGAAATTTGTTTGACCTTTCACCAGGACCAACCACCAGGATGGCTTCTTTTCAGGACTACTGGTGAGTATCCCATCAAATTTCATTTCTGTAGATTGATCATCATCTCCTTAACCTTGCTTCCAAAGAGTCATGCTTTGTCTTGAGAGTGCCTCACCACGATAGAATGATTTACTATACCCACAATGTTTGACACGTTTTCTTAGACTAATTTTATATTGCTTCCAGGACCAAACAGCTGCAATAAGGCAGCATGTTCTTCAGCAGCAGAGAGGGTACGTAGAGTCACACTGAATCTCTTATTAATGGTCTCTTTCCAGCGCAGTTCATTTTATTGTAAGGCAGTAGCCAGGAACTCGATCAAAACTCATTTCTATTCATTGTACCTCGAAACCTGCTTAGCTTGCCTTATTAATGCAAACTACAAATCCAATGACTTTAGTGAATGTAACAAGCTAGTACTGATTTAAAATTCTTCACCAAGTTGAAAATCACCAATCTGTTTGTTTTACACAGAAACAATTGGAATGATGTGCCCCTTCCAAGTGCATACGTGAGTATCAGACAACAAACGCGTGCTGCTTGTGTTCATTCCATACTGTCCCATTAAGCCTCATTACTGTCGATCATCACTGTTTGTGTCAGGCAATGCTTCGTTATAGAGATACCTCATCAAACTAGCAAGTGATTTGCAGAGTTAATAAGAATGTACAATTTGTGTCTTGTTCCTAGGACGAAACTGCCATAAGAACACAGGTTCTGCAACAACCACAATTAAGGTATGAACATGTTTATTACTCAGTCTTATATGATCCCTTTCACTTTGGTCGTTATTGAGACTTCCAGTCTCTGTTTCAGGATGTACCATTATACCTTCCAGGTGCACCGACAACACAGCCTAGTGATTTCTGTCAAGCTTTGATATTCCACTCAAAAGAAGTTTACAAGAAGTTTCAACTTTTTACCGATCTCTTCGTCATATCTTATCAACATAAAATTTACCAATTTGTATATTTTACCATGAACTTTAGAAATTTGTTTGACTTTTCACCAGGACCAACCACCAGGATGGCTTCTTTTCAGGACTACTGGTGAGTTTCCCATCAAATTTCATTTCTGTAACTTGATCATCATCTCTTTAACCTTGCCTCCAAAGAGTTATGCTTTTTTCTTGAGAGTGCCCCACCACGATAGACTGATTTACTGTACCCACAATGTTTAACACGTTTTCTTAGACCAATTTTATCTTGCTTCTAGGACCAAACAGCTGCAATAAGGCAGCATGTTCTTCAGCAGCAGAGAGGGTATGTAGAGTCACACTGAATCTCCTGTTATTGGTCTCATTTCAAGTCCAGCGCAGTTCATTTTATTGTAAGGCAGGAGCCAATAGTTCAATCAAAACTCATTTCTATTCATTGTACGTCGAAACCTGCTTAGCTTGCCTTATTGATGCAAACTACAAATCCAAAGACTTTAGTGAACGTAACAAGCTAGTACTGATTTAAAATTCTTCACCAAGTTGAAAATCACCAATCTGTTTGTTTTACACAGAAACAATTGGAATGATGTGCCCCTTCCAAGTGCATACGTGAGTATCAGACAACAAATGTGTGCTGCTTGTGTTCATTCCACACCGATCCATTAAGCCTCATTACTGTTGATCATCATTGCCTGTGTCAGGCAATGCTTCGTTATAGAGATACCTCATCAAACTAGCAAGTGATTTGCAGAGTTATAAGAATATACAATTTCTGTCTTGTTCCTAGGACGAAACTGCCATAAGAACACAGGCTCTACAACAACCACAATTAAGGTATGAACATGTTTATTACTCAGTCTTATATGATCCCTTTCACTTTGGTCGTTATTGAGACTTCCAGTCTCTATTTCAGGATGTACAATTATACCTTCCAGGTGCACCGATAACACAGCCTAGTGATTTCTGTCAAGCTTTGATATTCCACTCAAAAGAAGTTTACAAGAAGTTTCAACTTTCTACTAATCTCTCTTCGTCATATCTTACCAACATAAAATTTACCAATTTGTATATTTTACCATGAACTTTAGAAATTTGTTTGACCTTTCACCAGGACCAACCACCAGGATGGCTTCTTTTCAGGACTACTGGTGAGTATCCCATCAAATTTCATTTCTGTAGATTGATCATCATCTCCTTAACCTTGCTTCCAAAGAGTCATGCTTTGTCTTGAGAGTGCCTCACCACGATAGAATGATTTACTATACCCACAATGTTTGACACGTTTTCTTAGACTAATTTTATATTGCTTCCAGGACCAAACAGCTGCAATAAGGCAGCATGTTCTTCAGCAGCAGAGAGGGTACGTAGAGTCACACTGAATCTCTTATTAATGGTCTCTTTCCAGCGCAGTTCATTTTATTGTAAGGCAGTAGCCAGGAACTCGATCAAAACTCATTTCTATTCATTGTACCTCGAAACCTGCTTAGCTTGCCTTATTAATGCAAACTACAAATCCAATGACTTTAGTGAATGTAACAAGCTAGTACTGATTTAAAATTCTTCACCAAGTTGAAAATCACCAATCTGTTTGTTTTACACAGAAACAATTGGAATGATGTGCCCCTTCCAAGTGCATACGTGAGTATCAGACAACAAATGTGTGCTGCTTGTGTTCATTCCACACCGATCCATTAAGCCTCATTACTGTTGATCATCATTGCCTGTGTCAGGCAATGCTTCGTTATAGAGATACCTCATCAAACTAGCAAGTGATTTGCAGAGTTATAAGAATATACAATTTCTGTCTTGTTCCTAGGACGAAACTGCCATAAGAACACAGGCTCTACAACAACCACAATTAAGGTATGAACATGTTTATTACTCAGTCTTATATGATCCCTTTCACTTTGGTCGTTATTGAGACTTCCAGTCTCTATTTCAGGATGTACAATTATACCTTCCAGGTGCACCGATAACACAGCCTAGTGATTTCTGTCAAGCTTTGATATTCCACTCAAAAGAAGTTTACAAGAAGTTTCAACTTTCTACTAATCTCTCTTCGTCATATCTTATCAACATAAAATTTACCAATTTGTATATTTTACCATGAACTTTAGAAATTTGTTTGACCTTTCACCAGGACCAACCACCAGGATGGCTTCTTTTCAGGACTACTGGTGAGTATCCCCTCAAATTTCATTTTTGTAGATTGATCATCATCTCCTTAACCTTGCTTCCAAAGAGTCATGCTTTGTCTTGAGAGTGCCTCACCACGATAGAATGATTTACTATACCCACAATGTTTGACACGTTTTCTTAGACTAATTTTATATTGCTTCCAGGACCAAACAGCTGCAATAAGGCAGCATGTTCTTCAGCAGCAGAGAGGGTACGTAGAGTCACACTGAATCTCTTATTATTGGTCTCTTTCCAGCGCAGTTCATTTTATTGTAAGGCAGTAGCCAGGAACTCGATCAAAACTCATTTCTATTCATTGTACCTCGAAACCTGCTTAGCTTGCCTTATTAATGCAAACTACAAATCCAATGACTTTAGTGAATGTAACAAGCTAGTACTGATTTAAAATTCTTCACCAAGTTGAAAATCACCAATCTGTTTGTTTTACACAGAAACAATTGGAATGATGTGCCCCTTCCAAGTGCATACGTGAGTATCAGACAACAAATGTGTGCTGCTTGTGTTCATTCCACACCGATCCATTAAGCCTCATTACTGTTGATCATCATTGCCTGTGTCAGGCAATGCTTCGTTATAGAGATACCTCATCAAACTAGCAAGTGATTTGCAGAGTTATAAGAATATACAATTTCTGTCTTGTTCCTAGGACGAAACTGCCATAAGAACACAGGCTCTACAACAACCACAATTAAGGTATGAACATGTTTATTACTCAGTCTTATATGATCCCTTTCACTTTGGTCGTTATTGAGACTTCCAGTCTCTATTTCAGGATGTACAATTATACCTTCCAGGTGCACCGATAACACAGCCTAGTGATTTCTGTCAAGCTTTGATATTCCACTCAAAAGAAGTTTACAAGAAGTTTCAACTTTCTACTAATCTCTCTTCGTCATATCTTACCAACATAAAATTTACCAATTTGTATATTTTACCATGAACTTTAGAAATTTGTTTGACCTTTCACCAGGACCAACCACCAGGATGGCTTCTTTTCAGGACTACTGGTGAGTATCCCCTCAAATTTCATTTTTGTAGATTGATCATCATCTCCTTAACCTTGCTTCCAAAGAGTCATGCTTTGTCTTGAGAGTGCCTCACCACGATAGAATGATTTACTATACCCACAATGTTTGACACGTTTTCTTAGACTAATTTTATATTGCTTCCAGGACCAAACAGCTGCAATAAGGCAGCATGTTCTTCAGCAGCAGAGAGGGTACGTAGAGTCACACTGAATCTCTTATTAATGGTCTCTTTCCAGCGCAGTTCATTTTATTGTAAGGCAGTAGCCAGGAACTCGATCAAAACTCATTTCTATTCATTGTACCTCGAAACCTGCTTAGCTTGCCTTATTAATGCAAACTACAAATCCAATGACTTTAGTGAATGTAACAGGATAGTACTGATTTAAAATTCCTCACCAAGTTGAAAATCACCAATCTGTTTGTTTTACACAGAAACAATTGGAATGATGTGCCCCTTCCAAGTGCATACGTGAGTATCAGACAACAAATGTGTGCTGCTTGTGTTCATTCCACACCGATCCATTAAGCCTCATTACTGTTGATCATCATTGCCTGTGTCAGGCAATGCTTCGTTATAGAGATACCTCATCAAACTAGCAAGTGATTTGCAGAGTTATAAGAATATACAATTTCTGTCTTGTTCCTAGGACGAAACTGCCATAAGAACACAGGCTCTACAACAACCACAATTAAGGTATGAACATGTTTATTACTCAGTCTTATATGATCCCTTTCACTTTGGTCGTTATTGAGACTTCCAGTCTCTATTTCAGGATGTACAATTATACCTTCCAGGTGCACCGATAACACAGCCTAGTGATTTCTGTCAAGCTTTGATATTCCACTCAAAAGAAGTTTACAAGAAGTTTCAACTTTTTACTGATCTCTTCGTCATATCTTACCAACATAAAATTTACCAATTTGTATATTTTACCATGAACTTTAGAAATTTGTTTGACCTTTCACCGGGACCAACCACCAGGATGGCTTCTTTTCAGGACTACTGGTGAGTATCCCATCAAATTTCATTTCTGTAACTTGATCATCATCTCTTTAACCTTGCCTCCAAAGAGTCATGCTTTGTCTTGAGAGTGCCTCACCACGATAGAATGATTTACTATACCCACAATGTTTGACACGTTTTCTTAGACTAATTTTATCTTGCCTCTAGGACCAAACAGCTGCAATGAGGCAGCATGTTCTTCAGCAGCAGAGAGGGTACGTAGAGTCACACTGAATCTCTTATTATTGGTCTCATTTCCAGCGCAAGTCATTTTATTGTAAGGCAGTAGCCAGGAGCTCAATCAAAACTCATTTCTATTCATTGTACCTCGAAACCTGCTTAGCTTGCCTTATTGATGCAAACTACAAATCCAATGACTTTAGTGAATGTAACAAGGTAGTACTGATTTAACATTTCACACCAAGTTGAAAATCATCAATCTGTTTGTTTTGTACAGAAACAATTGGAATGATGTGCCCCTTCCAAGGGTATACGTGAGTATCAGACAAGAAATGTGTTGTGCTTGTGTTCATTCCATACTGTCCCATTAAGCCTCATTACTGTCGATCATCACTGTTTGTGTCAGGCAATCTTTCGTTATGGAGATACCTCATCGAACCAGCACGTGATTGGCATAATTAATACTTACTTATGCCTAGTGCCCTTCCTGTGGCATAGGCCACAAGCAAGAGTCCTCTAGCTATCTCTGTCCTGGGCTTTCCTTTCTTGCTGACTCCAGGTCAGCCCCAATCTCTTGATATCTACTTCCAGGTCTCGTCTCCACAAGTTCCTTGGCCGTCCCCTTTTCATGTTTCCCTTGGGGTTCCAGGACAAGGGTTGTCTTTTGATGTTGGTGGAAGGCTTTCGGAGAGTGTGTCCTACCCATTTCCAATGTCTCTCCATGATCTCAGCATGTGCAGGCCTCTGTGTGGTTCTTTGCCACAGGTCGTTGTTGTTGATGATGATAGGCCAACGTATCCGTAAGATCCTTCGTAGACATGAGTGATAAAGGTCTGCACATTCTTTGTGGTTGCCACTGTTGTCCTCCAAGTCTCCGAGCCATACAGTAGGACAGGTTTGACGTTAGTATTAAAGATCCTGATCTTGGTCTGAAGTGTCAAATCTTTGGAGTTCCAGACATTCTTCAACTGCAGAAAAGCTGCTCTTGCTTTGCCAATTCTGGCTTTAACGTCAGTTTCTGTGCCCCCCTCCCCTGAAAGTGGACTACACTCCACAGATAGGTGAAGGAATTCACCTCTTCCAACAAGTCATCATCCAGCCGAACTGGGATGGTGATCAGAGTATCAATATTGAGGACCATGGTTTTTTCCCTGTTGATGTTAAGACGAATTTGGGAAGACGAATCTTTTACATTGTTGGTCTGCTACTGCATTTACCGATGTGTGTGGGATAGTAGTGCCAGGTCATGTGCAAAGTCTAGATCGTCAAGCTGCCATGGTGTCTACTGGATTCCATTTCTCGCCTGCGCCGAGGCTGTTCTCAAAATCCAATCACCTACAAGCAAAAACAGGAATGGCGAAAGTAAACAACCTTGTCTGACCCCTGTTCTCACGTTGAATACTTCAGTGGGCTGCCCTCTATGAATGACTCTGCATGTCAACCCCTCGTATGAGGATCGGATGATGTTTAAAATCTTAACTGGCACCCCAAGTGTATCTCTATCCACGCTGTCAAACGCTTATTTGAAATCAACAAAATTGATGCACAGGGGAGAGTTCCTTATTGGACAGTTTTACGATGATCTGTAGTGTGGTGATTTTGGTCCACACATGATCTATCCTTGCAAAGACCAGCTTGCTGATCTCTAAGCTTAGCACCGACTACATCTTTCATTCTGTTTAGAATGGCCCCTGAAACACCCAGAAGCGTGATCCCTCTGTAATCTGTGCAGTTACTAAGATCTTCTTTCTTTGGCAACGAGATAAGATATCTCTCCTTCCAGTCGAATGGCACTTCTTCCACCACCCAGATCTTCTCAAAGAGCGGGTATAGCATATCCACGGTGTTCTCTATATCTGCCTTAAGTGCCTCACCAGGGATACCATCGGGTCCATCTGCCTTGCCATGCTTCAGTTGTCTGATTGCCGTCCCTGGTCAATGTGCTACTTGTCGCGGAGGGCCTAGCGACCACACCACGAGACTATAGGCTTATGACCACTCCTGCGGAGCATGTGCTCCAAGCGAGAATCTTTTCCTCCATGTCAAATCAGTCGTTGTGTTAGTAAATAAAGAAAATCGCGTTCGCGACATGGTAGCAGAGTGACTACCTCCACTGCCGAAAGGCCGACTTTAATCTTCCGTGGAGGAGAGCCTGTTTTAAACGGGAGAAGAACTGTCAACAAAGAAAAAGACAAAATTACGAATTCGCTTGCTCGATGAAATCAACAACAGCAGCCGTGAATTGAACCGTCCCCCCCAACAAGATGACAGATTTGGGCAACATAAGAAGACTAATTGGCCCAATGTAACTATCAACCTTGAGGCATCAAAAGAAATGAAGGAACGTCCCATCGATGGTGATTTAGAGCAACTTTTGGACGAAACCCGTGACAAGCGAGACCGCCTACAGCAGCATTTAACTGCTTATCAAAGCCTTCGCGTGCGACTTGAAGCCACTGCAAAAATCGCTGGGAAATCAGAATACGACAAGGTGATGAAAGATTATGAAGAACATGTTAACCTTGTTTTGGAAGTAGAAGAATTCGTGGCAGGATTGAGTTCAAAAATGGCCATGATAAAGGAACGAATGGAGTTCAAGTTACAACGCGGGACAAGTAAGGTGAACTTTGAAATCGAACAGAAGGCCGAAATTGAGCACCGAAAATTACAAAATGAGGCAGAGCGACTTACCCTGGAGAAAGAGAAACTGAGGAAGAAATTAGAAGTTGACACTAAACAAGGTACGAAACCTAACACTGTAAAATTACCTAAGCTTGACTTCAAGAAATTTAGTGGAGGGCTCCTAAATTGGCGGTAATTCTGGGATTCCTTTAACTCAGCTATACATTCTAATAAATCTCTAAGTCCAGTAGAGAAAATGAATTACCTCAGAGCTCAGCTAGAAGGAGATGCTGCAGATGTTATCTCAGGACTATCCCTAACTAATGCAAATTACGAACAGTCCATAAAATTGTTGAAGGAACGTTATGGACAAAATGAGGTCATCATCAATGTTCATTACACTAGTCTTATGGATTTACCTGCCTCCTCAAGTCAAACATCAGCCCTGAATAAGAACTATGATCTCATTGAAAAACACCTTAGATCATTAGAAGCTCTTGGAGAGGATATTGAGAGTAAAATGCTAGTGTCCCTGATAATGGCTAAGTTACCCAAAGATGTTCTCATCCACCTGACTGACCAGAAGAATGATGATGATGAATGGACAGTGCAGCTACTCAAAGATCAGTTGCATAGGTACATTAGTAACAGGGAAAACGCAGATAGGCAAAGTTCTGACAAAATTGATTGCAAAGGCTCAGTTGGAAACATGGTCTACATCACAGGTCACCCAGTTTGATTCTAACACCACTACTGGTACATTACTGTCTGAAACCAAACTATCGCAGAATCTCACTGGAAGAAAGAACATGATTTGCATTTATTGCAGTGGACGACACTGGAGTGATGAGTGTCAAAAGTTCCCTACTGTGACAGCTAGGAAAGAAAAGATCAAGGGACACTGTTTTATTTGTCTCAAACAAGGCCACCGCCAGAAAAATTGTACAGTGAAGAAGGCGTGTGTTTACCGCAAACAAAGAAATCGTCACCACAGAAGTCTCTGCATCAAGAAGTTTCCAGTTGAGAAGCCCTCAGAAATGGCACAGCCTGTTACTGAACCCTTATCTGCTACTGTTGCTACAGAACATACTTTGCTGTTCTCTGATGAAAAAGTACTGATGCAAACTGTCACCGTTTGAAATCAAATTTGCAAAAATCAAGAGAAGTGACCACCAGATTGCTTTTAGAGACAGGCAGCCAAAGGAACTACATCACCAATGAGCTGGCAGAAAAACTCCAGTTGGCAATCACAGGATCAGAAACACTGAGAGTACACATTCAGTGCATCAAAACCCGGAGAGCTTCACACCCCTGCCATTGAACTCCGGCTGTTAACAAAGGATGGATCATCTCTGCATCCAAGAGTCAATGTAGTACCCAAGATAACTGGTAACCTACAACAAGCATACTTCAACCCAGAGAAATTCAGTCACTTACTTAAGGACATGCCTCTTGCCGATTCAGTACCCTCAACTACAGAAACTGCCAACATAGAACTGTTGCTAGGAAATGATTATTACTGTGATATTTTCTCTGGTGATATTTTAATGAAAGTAGTCAGTCCAGGATTAAAACTCATCGAATCCAAGTTGAGATGGATCCTAACAGGCAGGGTGAAACGTCAGGATGACAAACCAGACAGCTCCATCTCAATGCTGACCTACACATCCAGTCCTATCAGTGTACATCTGAGTGCTCAGTCAGATGACCAGCAACCATTAGCTGAACAAAAGACACACCTTGAAGAGTTTTGGAAACCTTAGACCCTGGGCATCAGAGAACCTGTACAAGAAAATGACGATGACAAAGCACTGCAAACATTTAACGAAACGATCCATTTTGAAGACGGACGTTACCAAGTAACCTGGCCTTGGAAAGAAGAGTCTCCATCATTACCAACCAATTATGAACTGGCAATGGGAAGATTGAGATCCCAAGTCAAACGACTGTCACGAAATGACGAACATCTCCAGAAATATGATGCCGTAATCCAGGACCAAGTGCAGAAGGGAATTGTAGAAGTCGTTCCAGATGAAGATTGTACGAACACCTTGAAACACTACATTCCACACCATGAGGTACTGACACCTGAGAAGACAACAAAACTTAGAATTGTGTTTGACGCCTCCGCAAAGACCAGAAAGAAGAATCAAAGCCTAAACGAAAGCCTTCACCCTGGCCTTGTCATATTGGAGGATCCATGTGGTCTTCTCTTGAGGTTCAGGCTTCACAAAGTGAAGCTAGTTGCAGATGTAGAGAAAGCCTTCCTTCAAGTGGGTCTGCAACCTAATGATCGAGATGTAACAAGGTTCCTCTGGTTAAAAGATCCTTCCATGCCTAACCTTGAGAACAATGTTCAGGTACTGAGATTCACCAGAGTCCCATTCGGTATGATATCCAGCCCATTCCTGTTAGCCGCAACAATCAAGAATCATCTAACCAAGGCTGGTACGTGCATCGCTTACCAGATAGTGGATAACATGTATGTAGACAACATGATTACAGGCGTTGAAACTTCAACACAGGTTGATGAGCTATACAAAGAAGCCAAGACCATCTTCCAATCCGCTTCAATGAATCTTTGTGAGTGGGCTTCAAACTCATCTGAATTTCTCCAGAATATCCCAGAATGTGATTGAACCAGTGCAGAAACCATCAAAGTCCTAGGAACCTCCTGGAATTTGACCACAGACACCATTTTCATCAATGGCTTTCAAAATCTCTCCTCCGAAGTGACCACAAAAAGAGAAGCATTGCAGTCTGTCAGCAGAATTTATGACCCATTGGATCTCTTTTCCCTAGCCACTCTGAATGCAAAGCTGTTCATTCAAAACTGTGGAAACAAGAAAAAGATTGGGACAAGACATTCAGTCAGTCACAGCAACAAGAATGGAGCAAGATATGTGAGAGCCTGACTCCACTGTCCTCTGAGCCATTACCCAGATATATTGGAGGAGATGAACACAAACTGTTCTGCTTTACAGATGCCTCTGCCAAAGCCTATTCAGCAGCAGTATACCTCTACTCGTCAGTAAATGGGAAAGCAACTGCCAATCTGGTGTTTTCCAAAGCATGCGTCGCCCCAGCCAAGCCTCTCAACATTCCAAGGTTGGAACTGCTAGGTGTTCTTATCAGAACGAGATGCCTTAACTATGTAACTCAACAACTTCAGTTGTGCGTGGTAGATAGATTTCTGTGGACCGACTCACAGTGTGTTCTTCACTGGATGAAAACTTGTAAGCCATTGCCTGTGTTTGTTCAGAACCGGCTTAGAGAGATTACCTCACACAGGGACATCAAGTTCCACTATGTGTCCACTCCACAAAATCCCGCTGATCTGGCTACCAGAGGTGTTCCAACAGATGAACTATCCACAACAACTTGTGGTGGCATAACCCATCGTGGTTAACTGATCATCCATCACAATGGCCCTCATGGAAGTCAACACACTTTGACAGTAACATGTCTGAACAGAATATCAAACAGTCTCCTGGGCCACATGTTATGTATGAGACCGCAACACTGGCTGGAATACCAAGAGAGAACAGCAAAATGTCCTTTGACAAGCCAGTTGCACCCGTTGGCATCAGCGAAAGAAATTATTCCTCATTAACCAAACTACTAAGAGTGACCGCTTGGGCCTTGCGATTTATCTGAAAACTACAGAAGAAGAGTACAATCAAAGGTCAGCTTATATCAGACGAAATAAGCCAAGCAAAGGTCATGTGGGAGAAGTACGTCCAAAAGAGCGCATTCACACCAGAAATCAGTGCAGTCAAAGAAAATTCAAGAAACAATCTGCAGAACCACTTAGGCCTGCAGTTGGATGAAAACGGAGTACTAACGTGCCATGGTAGATTGATCAGTGAAAACCTCTCACAACATGCTGTGTTCCCAAAACTCCTTCCAAGGAACCATGTTTTTACAAGCTTAGTCATCAAGAGCTTCCATGAAAAGTTGATGCATGCAGGTGTATCTCACACATTAGCAGCTATCAGAAGAGAATTCTGGATTCCACAAGGAAGATCATCTGTAAGAAGAGTTCTACTCAACTGCTTGAGAGGCAGACGACATCAAGGAGGACCATACAGAATGCACGCAGTGGCTCCTTATTCATGATCAAGAATAAAAGAATCTCCGCCCTTTACCTACACCGGTCTAGACTATCTTGGACTCTTGTATGTGAAAGTCAGTCAGCCATCAGCAACCCAAAAAGTCTGGTTGTGTCTGTTTACCTGTTTAGTTGTTAGGGCTATTCATTTAGAAGTGGTTCATGACATGACTGCTCAACAATTCCTGTTATGCCTAGGAAGATTCATTGCCAGACATGGAAAACTGAAACAGATAATTTCCGACAATGCTTCCCAGTTCAAAGTAGTAAAGTCAACTGTTGAGGAAGCCTGGCAACTCTCCACGACAAGTCCTGAGACACAAAATTACCTGGCCAACGAAGGCATAAAATGGAGCTTCATCATTGAACTGGCCCCCTGGATGGGTGGTTTTTATGAAAGACTTATTGGACTTGTAAAGCAGTCTCTTCGAAAGAGTATTGGAAAGATTTGTCTTACTATGGTTCAACTTGAAACCGTTGTAAAAGAGGTCGAAGCAATTGTCAATTCCCGGCCATTAGTCTATTTAGGAGCTGACTTCAGCTCTGGATTCACACTCATCCCAGGAGATTTCCTCAGCCTAAACCCCAAAACAGGCGTAACATCCTTAGCAGAAGAAGATCGACAACAAGAACCAGATTTCCTTAGCAAGATGAGTTTTTCACAAAAACTCCTTGACATGTGGCGTAAAGGTCAGAAACATCTTGACATGTTTTGGAAGCTATGGCTCAACGAGTATGTACTGAGTTTGCGTGAACGGACCCAGAAACACTTAAAAGCAGACGAAAACTTGGGAATGAGCGCCCAATCCGGAGGGCAGCTGTTTAAGCAAGACAAGCCCTAAACAAACTGTTGAACATTTTTTCTCTGTAATAACTCCATTTCGTTCTGTTGAAATTTCCTTTCATCCCGTACATTGACAGTTAGAACTTTTCGGCTGGGGAGTGTCATGGAGGGCCTAGCGACCACTCCACGAGACTATAGGCTTAGTGACCACTCCTGTGGAGCATGTGATCGACGCGAGAATCTTTTCCTCCACGTCAAATCAGTCATTGTGTTAGTAAATAAAGAAAATCGCGTTCGCGACACCACTCTATATCCAGGTCTTCGGCTGCTGGCAAGAATTCAGGTGGGTTTTGTGGAGCTGGTCTGTTGAGCAACTCCTCAAAGTGTTCTACCCGTCTCTTCCTTTGCTGTTCCTCCCCCACAATTTGTCTACCTGCTTTATCCTTTACTGGTCTCTCTGGAGTCCTGAATTTCCTGATGCTCGTTTTGGTGTTCTTGTTAGCAATTGAGTGTTCTTTCTGTGCCTTGAATTTCTCGGTTCTTGTTCTGCTGGAGTTGACAGTTACCTTTTTCTCCTCTCCCACCCTAATCTTGCTAAGTGTTGCTGCAGAAATCCAATCTTTGTGGTGGCATTTCATGGGGCCGAGCACCTCCTCACAAGCTGACACAAAGGACTCCTTAATCACCCTCCAAGTACTATCAAGAGTGTCATCGTCTTCATTCAAATCCTGGAGTATTTGATACCTATTCTTGACTGTGACCCTGAACTCTTCAATCTTTCGTACATCCTTCAAACAACCGATGCCATACCTACTTCGTTGAGGTACTACACCTCTCCAGCTCTTCTTCAGTTCCAGATTGAGATTTGCAACAACTAGACGATGATCTGAGGCAACATCTGCACTCCTTTTCACTCTCACATCCTGAAGTGATCTTCTAAATTTCTCACCAATGCAAAAGTGGTCAATCTGGTTTTCTGTCGACTGATCTGGTGACTGCCACGTTGACTTGTGAAGCCTTCTGTGAGGAAACACTGAACCACCTAAGACCAGCTTGTTAAGAGCACACAGGTCTGCCAGTCTCTCCCCATTGTCGTTCATAACGCCAAGCCCATGCTATCCAATTACTTCCTCGTATCCAGTGTTGTCACTTCCTATCTTGGCATTAAAATGCCCATCCAAATTTCTGGAAAGGTATCAATCACCGGCTGCAGTATATTGTAGAAATGATCCTTAACTTCATCTTGCCTGTAATTTGTGGGAGCGCAGCACTGT